>NC_080180.1:66069080-66174035 GCF_950295315.1 Erinaceus europaeus
ATGGTAGAATCAGGGATGCAGAGGGCACTGTAAAGAAAGACTAAAGGGCAAGGTAAAGATAATGAAGGAGACAGAGCTAAGCTTTCTAAAAACCATGGTTTGCTGTAAGTATACACTTCTGAACTTAAAATGTATCTCTGTGCTTTATGCCAGTTTGTAGAACATAAAATCCAATTGAGTTATGCAGATGTGACTTTCAAATAAAATGACTCACATAACACCATCAGAGAACAAAGGATTTTCTTTATCTGAACTCAGGAGGATCAATGTACTGTTACTTCTCTAGTGACGGAAGTATAGACAGATGTCAGTCAATACTTTGACCTTGTGCAATGAAAATAAAAATTAAAAAACCTGTCAAAACTGATGACTACCTGGGAGGCTTATGACAATAAACAAGTAAGCGCCAGTCAAAAACTTGACTTAAGCACAGCTATATACAAATAATGTCAAAGGACATAAATTATGGTGATGTTGTGTATGATACAGCAAATCCTAACAAAGGGATATTTCAAAGTTAACCCAATTGCCAAATAATAGAATTATAGCAATAACTATCTATTGTCTTCTTAAACCCTAAGACAGCAGGAACCTCCTGCTTCCTCTATAGAGCCTGTATTTCCCCCAGTCCTGGAACCTGTAGGGTGGGGCTCACTTTCCTGCATGCTTCTCTTAATTCATACTAAAAGATATTCCATCCGCCGATCCCAGCCTAATCAATGAATGCAGCGAGTACTATGTTTTACTTCAGACTGTGTCCAGAGATGTCAGGCATGGAATGTCAACCCTTCACACTCATTACTCCGGTGAGACCTTTCCTTTCATAGCATTCTCTAATTCCATTCCAGGTGGTTCACTTCTTAACAAAGTCCCAAAACCTAGATATAGACCAGGTCCCATGAGATAGAGCATATGTTCACATGTATCCATAAATTAGGGCAAAATATATACCTGAAAGCAAAAGTACACAATAGTCTGCAGTGAGTCAGTATAAATTGCACAATGAAATATTGTCTACTTAGATACCCTCCTCACCTACTTCTTATTACACTTCCCTCACTCACTCCCAAGCTAACCTTATCAAAGCAAGGACTGCAAAAGCTGAGTAAGGGCAAGAGACTGGCATACTTTAAGGATGACTCTTTAGTCACTATCAGGCCACCCCATCAGCTGGGGCCCTATTCAGGGAGTCCTGAGATTCCCAAACAGACATGATGGACCTAGACCTCAAATAAATGCCTCTCTCCATTGTTATGGGTCATCTCTATCAGGAACAACAAAATAGGCCCTTTTGTGGGCCTCCAAAGGAAATTGTCCTCAACTTAGATCAACAACAGTAGAGAATGTTCCATCCTCCAAAGGAAGGCTGGACAACATTCTCTATGCTACACCTGAGGAAGATGGGTCCTGATACTGGGGCAGCTTGGAATGTTCCTACTCATGACCACAGAATGTGAGCTCAGGTCTACAGGGATGCAGAGGTCACATAGGATCCTAAGCTGAATATGGGCCCCAGATTACATCCAATCAATGGGGTTTACAGTCAACAATATTTATACACCTTTCCCATATTTGGGAGCTACTCTCTTCCCTGATCCAG
The DNA here is from genome assembly GCF_950295315.1 of Erinaceus europaeus. Taxonomy (NCBI): domain Eukaryota; kingdom Metazoa; phylum Chordata; class Mammalia; order Eulipotyphla; family Erinaceidae; genus Erinaceus; species Erinaceus europaeus. Next base: position 66,070,681 of record NC_080180.1, read on the forward strand.
CTTTCTGGCCCTTCTGCCAGCCATGACATCATCTCCCCAGACAATAACTTGGATCCACCTGCAAATCAGATGTCAGGCTCAGGGGAATAAAAAAAACTAGTATAGCCACAGGCCATTTGGAATATTACTAAAGTATGCTTTCTAGCTATCTACAAAATGGAGGACCCCCCCCCCCAAATTTTCATCTGCACTATTCCAGCCTTTAGGTTCATGATTAGTCAACAATTTGTTTGGATTTGTCTGTTAACTCTTTTCAATGACCAGGTTCCAGAAGCTAGCATGATGCCAACCAGAATTCCCTGAACAGACAACCCCACCAATGTGTCCTGGATCTTGGCTTCCCCAGAGCCCTGACCCACTAGGAAAAAAGAGAGGCAGGCTAGGAGTATCTGTCAATCTGCCAACGCCCATTTTCAGTGGGGAAGCAATGACAGAAGCCAGACCTTCCACCTTCTACATCCCAGAGTGACCCTGGGTCCATGCTCCCAGAGGGATAGAGAATGGGAAAGCTATCAGGGGGGGGGATGGGATACGGAGTTCTGGTGGTGGGAATTGTGTGGAGTTGTACCCCTCCTTCAATGTTTCTTTTTTATAAATAAAAAATAAATAAATAATTGACTTAAGATTTGCTTCTGTAACTGGTCAGATCACAATAAAATATATATTTTAATACACTGATATCATGCCTAGTGTAAACATACACTAAATTCTTTAATATTTACTTTAAAAAAAAATAGGCTACAAGACTTCAGGATTACAGGGTATAGTTCCATGACACATTCAATTTCTTTGCCAGAAAGTCTAATTTATCTGATATTAGAATAGCTGTCCTTCAGTTTGCATGATTGGCTTAGGAGAACATGTTGCCACCTGTTGCCCACAGCTTCTCTCTGTCTTTCTTTTGGATGTGTGTTTCCTGGAGAAATAGAATAGATCACACACAAGAAACCATTCAGTCACTTTGATTCTTTTTACTGGTGAATTTCAACCATCCACATTAAGGTGTTCAATGTAGTTTGCTTACAGCCATTCTGGTTTGTTTCAAGATTGTTTTATGTTCTTGTTGACTTTCCCCCTATTTGTGGATTGCTTTCTATAATGGTCTTGTCTTCCATATATATGATTCCTATTTGTCTTTGTGCTATATTTTGTTTTGTGGTTATCATGAGTATTGTGCCTAACATATAATATCTACAATAGTCTTTCTTCTTTTCTTTCTTTCTTTTCTTTCTCTCTTTCTCTCTCTCTTTCTTTCTTTCTTCATTTTAGTGACTTAATAATGACTGACAAGACAATAGGAGAAGAAGAGTATAATTCCACACAATTCCCACCAGCAGAGTCCTGTGTCCTATTCCCTACATTGTAAGTTGCCTTATTCTTTATCACTCTGAGAGTATGAACCAAAGATCTTTACAGGGTGCCGAAGGTGGGAATTCTGGCTTATGTAATTACTTCTCTCCTATACATGGGCATTGACAGGTCAGTCCATACCCGCAGCCTGTACAAGTCTTTTTTAAGTTGGTCTTGGTTCACCAACATTGGGCTGTATGCGTCCCCCTTTCCTGTATCTGTTTCTTCCTCTTTGTAGTTGTATTCCTGATTCTGTTCAACTACTGATCATCTCACTCAAGGTAGGAACTTTGTTCATTCTTCTTTTCATGTGGGACTCCTCTCAGTAATTCTTGCAAGTCAGAGTTGGCAGTGATAAACTACTTCAGTTTCTGAATATCTTTTCATGTTTTCTTCTTTTCATGTTGGAAAAGATCTTTAATTCTCCCCCAAACTTGAATGTTAATTGAGCAGGCTGCCAATTCTTACCTTTTAACACTTTGAATATGCCATTCTACTCCCTCCTTGTCTATAGGGTTTGTGATGAGAAATCTAATGAAAGCCTGATGGTTCTGCCTTTGTATGTGGTTTTCTTCTTTTCCTTAAAAGCCTGCACATTTTTCCCCCTTTTCCTTGATTTCAGACAGTGTTACTGTAGATTGTCTTGGTGTCTGCCATTTTGGATTCAGGAATTTAGATGTGCCTCTTGTATTTTGATGTTTTGAACACTGCTCTGGTATGGAGACTTTTTTCTGTTATAATTTCTTTTTATATATTCTCTGCTCCCCCTATCTTCCTCAGGAATTCCCCAAAACTCTGGTTTTTTCTTTATGTAGGAGGTTTCTATTTCATTGAGAATTGCTTTATTTTTCCTAAATCTTTCTACTGTGGCAGCTTTCAATTGACAGAATGTGGTGGCTATGATATTCTTCTAGCTACGATATTCTCTCTTCTCCACCAGATTTAGTGTAGTTCTTAGGCTTCTTACGTCAGTCTGAACTGCATGCAAACTATTCTGTACACCATACAGCCCTGTTTGGAGTTTGTTTGTTTTATATATTTTATGTGTTTTATAATTCATTGATAAAATGGTTTCTGAGTTCCTGAATCTGTATGCTACATTTAGTTTACTTAAATTGATTTCATAATGAGTTTTCTGAATTCCGTCTCTGTTCTTTTTTCGAGATCTGTGTCTGTCTGGTCATTTGAAGTTTCTATCATTGCTGTCTGTGTATTCCTCTGTTTCCACATTTAGTGTGGCCTTTGTTGTTGTGTGCCAGCACGAAGATACTTTGGCCAAGGTCTTGTCTTTCCCTGTTTATATACCTTGGTTGGAGCAGAGGGAAGATTTTATCATGTGTCACCATGCGGGTTCAGTGTCAGTGATGTCAAGATAGGGTCCCCCTGCTGGAGTTCCACTCTCTGAAGGGTAACTGCATGAGAGAATTCCTTTCCCCTGAGTGTTCAGAGAAAAGCAGGATTTATTTCTCTATCCAGGTGACAGTGCCTGTGCAGGCCATGCAAAGCTAGTTCTCTTTCAAGTTCTTACCATAAATCCTGGTGGGCAGTTCAATATTCTGATGCTCCTGAGTTCACAGTTTGAGGCCCACAAAATCTTCTCCCTTTGTGTCAGCTGCCACTGACCAAGGCTTCTTAAGTCTCCTTAAGAGCGCCTCCCTCACTTCTTTTTCCCATCCATTGATCATGTTTACCTGGGTCCACATATGGTGGCAAGATTTAGGTGATTTTCTTAAAACAGTTGTTGTTGCTTTAACAAATACTCCCTGGAGTAACATGCTACAACTGCTAATCTCTTGCTGTGCATTCAAGATACTAGCTGGGATTTATTTTTCCCCAACTTATCTGGAAGCCTGAACCCACAAAGCACTCTAAATTTAGTCAGATTTTCCACTGGACAGTTCAATATTCTGTTATTCCTGAATTCACAGGTTAAGCACCCAGACCCACTTCCCTGTCGCCAGTTATGTGTTGTGCTGAGTAACTCCCAATTTGGTGAAGCAGTGTTGCAGTTGCCACTCTGTCTCTCTCCCTGTCCATCAACTGTTTCCTCTATATTTATGGCTGTCTCTATCCAATAAATGAATAAATAAATATAATTAAAAATAAACATGTACATTTTATTTGAGCACAGTTATCAGTATTTTATTCTGCAAAATGAGTAAAATAATCATTACATAAATTTATATAGCTCAGAAAATCTAATATCAGTATTTTGAACATATTAATATATAACTTGCTTCAAATGGTTATCTGATGCTGAAACATATAGGGAGTAAGAAATCATGAAATCTTTTTGACTCTTCTACCTCTCACCAGGCAGAACTTAGGAGGCGTTCAGAGAATAAGCTCAAGTTTGCAATTTCAAGAGAAAAGTCAGTCAAGACTCCCTTACTAATCCTTAATAGAGTTCAGTTGTAAAGTGCTAGAAATTCACTTTTATGTGACTGTGAAGTGTTAGGGGAAAGTATAAATACAAGACCATCTAACCTTTTAACCTCACGTGTGTATGTTCAAAAATCAGACCATAAACCTGATTAACATGACTAAAGTCACAAAGCTTTTTGGTTGCTGTTGGAGAAGGTAGCCTTGTATTTGAATATTGAAATTATAAGGAAAATCCACTTTGCCTTAAATTGCATATTAAAACACAAGGAAGTGTACCGTGAACAAATAGAATGCATATCTGTCAGGGCAATTAAAATTCCAGTTGGAATCTTAGAGAAGACAAAATGAAATTATTTCTAAGAAATCAAATTAACTCATACAATATCTGTACAAACACTGGAGAGGGAGAATTTCACTAGCTAAGCTGTTTGGAAAGCAAAGCAAACAAGAAACATGTTTTCTCACAGCCGTGGAAAATAGCTGACATGGCCCCTCTATAGGAAGTCTGGCCTATCTGCTGCGACCTATTTCAGGCTTCTCTTCCATATATTTGCATGTCTTTGAATCACATTCTGCCAATATACTAAAAATGACAAACTGGAAATGGGTGTGTGTGGTAGAGAGGACATATTACCATGTGCAAGGATCCGAGTTCAAGCCCCAGTTCCCACCTTCAGGGAAAAAGCTTCCTGAGTGCTGCAGGTGTCTCCTTTCTCTTCCTCTCTGCTCACACATTCTCCATTAATTCCTCTTCCCCCCCTTTTTTTTTTAAAGTGATTTGATAATTTTCAAAAAGACCATAGGATAAGAGGGGCACAATTCCACACAGTTCCCACCACCAGAGTTCCATATCCCCTCCCCTCCACTGGAAGCTTCCCTGTTCTTTATCCCTCTGGGAGTCTGGACCCAGGATCATTATGGGGAGCAGAGGGTGGGAGGTCTGGCTTCTGTCATTGCTTCTCTGCTGGATATGGGTGTTGGTAGGTGGATCCACACCCCCAGCCTGTCTCTGTCTTTCCCTAGTGGGGCAGGGCTCTGGGGAGGGGAGCTTCCAAGACACATTGGTGGGGTCATCTGCCCAGGGAAGTCAAGTCGGCATCATGTTATGGTAGCATCTGCAACTTGGTGGCTGAAAAAGCATTAAGATATAAAGCAGAACAAATTGTTTAATAACCTGGAACCTAAAGGTAAAAGCTTACCAGTTGAGATTTGGGGTCTCCTTCTTGGAAAATGCTACTAGGTCTATTTTAGGTCTATTCCAAGGGGCCCGTGGCTGACAGCCAACATGCAGGTGATCTAAAATTATTGTCTGGGAAGATGATCTTAGAGTTGGAAATAGGACTAGAAAGCTGGACCTGGGTAGACAATAGTTCGCAATTATGAGAAAAGTGTATAAATACTATTAACTATAAATTTCTACCCAACCTGCATGTATCTAACAAATAAGTAAATACATAAATATTTATAAAAATATTTATTTTCCCTTTTGTTGCCCTTGTTGTTTTATCACTGTTGTGGTTATTATTATTGTTGTTGCTGCTGCTGCTGTCATTGGATAGGACAGAGAGAAATGGAGAGAAGAGGGGAAGACAGAAAGGGAGAAAGACAGACACCTGCAGTCTTACTTCACCTGTGAAGCGACTCCTCTGCAGGAGGGGAGCCGGGGGCTTGAACCAGGATCCTTAAGCTGGTCTTTGCACTTTGCACCACATGTGCTTAACCCGGTGCGCTTCCGCCAAACTCCCAACACATAAATATTTTTAAAGTGACAAAGCAAGCAGTTTTATGGAGGGAGGACTATACATAACTGTTCACCAAGAAACAGAAGAGGTAAACACAAATCCCTAGAGATTATTGTTACTGTGATATGAAGTAGAGCTAGAAGAAGGAGAGGTGGGATTTCCCATCAGGCTTCCGAAAAGGAGGAGAGCTCAGAGGAGCTGGTACTCTGACTCACTTGGAGTCTGGCTTGTCTGTTCCCATGAGGTCAATGCAGCGTACCATATGTTGACTTGCCCTGATGCAGTTCTGAAACGGATATCACATAACTGCAAAGCTATTTGAATTCCAGAACAATGGGGTGGGTCTGTACAGGACCCTTGCCCTCAATGTAGAGCAGCAGTGGCAGGGACGGCCCCACTCTGAAGGGAGGCTGGGCCAACATGCTCTTTCGCTCAGGGTAGGTCCTGAAATGAGCGCAGCCTAGAATGTTCCTAGCTGTGACCATGGACTGCAAGCTGAGACCAGCAGGTATGCAGAGCTTACACAGGATTCCATGCTAAATAGGAATAGACATGGGCCCTAGGTCAGATTGATGGAGTAAGCATTTAAAGGTATTTATATACTTTTCGGAGACGTAGGAGCTTCTCTCTGCTTTGTTCCAGCTTTCTAGTCCTATCCTCAACTCTGAAACCATCTCCTCAAAAAATACTTTTATCCCACCTATATGTTAACCATTGGGCCCGGGCAAAAATTAGTTAAAACATAGGCACCTTGTAATAAATGTAAAATAAACTTCCTAGTTTATTCCATCATGAAGACCCCAGATCTCATCTGCTGAGCTTTTACATTTAGGTTCCTGATTATTAAACAGTTTGTTCTGCTTTTTAACTCAATACCTTTCAGCCACCAAGTTGCTGATGCTACTATGATGGCAAACCTGACCTCCCCGGGCAGACGCCCTCACCCATGTGTCCTGGAGCCTCCCCTCCCCAGAGCCCTGCCCCACTAGGGACAGACAGACACAGGCTGGGGGTGTGGATCCAGCTGCCAACACCCACGTCCAGTGGAGAAGCAATGACAGAAGCCAGAACTCCCACCTTCTGCACCTGATAATGATCCTGGGTCCATAATCCCAGAGGGATAAAGAATAGGAAAGCTTCCAGTGCAGGGGATGGGATATGGAATTCTGGTGGTGGAAAATGTATCCTTCTTATCCCACAATTTTGTCAATCATTAAATCACTAATACAAATCTTAAAAAATCACTAGTGTAGTCTACCCTCTAATAATAGTTGTAGATACACCTAAAACTTGAGACCAGCACCTTGTGAATTCCAGACTCGCAGGTCACAGCAGTGATGAGAAGAACTGACATTTAGCACAGGGTGTGCCAGTCAGGGCATGTGTTGGGTCTGTCTTATGATCTGCTGTGCTAAAAAACAAAAACAACAAAAATATTCACCTTCCTCCTGGTTTTGCCATGAAGAAGCTACACTGAAGATTTCAACATTTCTGTCCTAAATCCACAGACTACCCTCAAGTTACACCAGGGAAGTTTGGCTGGGGAAAATGAGAAAGAGTAATATCACGAGTTCATCTGTGTACAGTTCAGCTTGTTCAAGACAAGAACCTGGACCTAAATAAGGTCATGCTTGTTCGACTTTTGTGAAGCACAAAGAGTTGATTTCATTAAGTTTCTGTCTCATGCCATCACTGAATAAAATATAAAATAAAATAAAACCTGTGTCTCCTGCCCAAATTCTGCTCCTCCCAGTAAAATTCAGTGATCAAAGTAAAGCCGGCTATTTGCCACATGCAAACCCACAGTATGCTTATTCAGATTTCAGCAAGACAGGAGCAGAAATGCTTCCCCGTCAGTACGGGTTTGATCAGTCCCATTTCTACGCATGACTTCATTATCTACAAAGCAAATGTTCTTTTCATGTCAGGATCAAACTTTGAAGCTAATGTAGGGGTGTTTAAAGTGCTATTTGATATTTCATGTCACAACGGTCTAAGGAAGAAGCAGATTCCTGATCAGCCATTAACGTGCTATAAAAGCATATAATTAAAAAGAAATCCAAAAGCTACCTTTACACAAAATGCTCACTTTGTGACTAAACTGTTTTTACTGATTAGCTTGACAGATCAAAGAGGCAGATGTGTGGAGGTGAAAAAAGAGACGTTGGACTGTCATAAAATGAAATGTTTCAGCAGGAATGACCCTTTCTTCTTACAAACCCCCAAAGAAGTGATGTGACCTTGAAATCTTCTGACCTCTCTAAAATCTAAAATCAAATGAAAAAAACAGTTAGTAGGATAGTTATTGTAGTTTGGGAAATGCACTGTCGTACTGTGCACCGTCATTTAAAAAGAAGTTGAAAGCTGTCCTTAAATTACTTATTAAAAGGTGATTTGATGGAAAGTTGAAATCTAGGTGAGTGCTCACACAAAATGGAGAGTGTTTCCCGTAACTGAATTTTTCATTGTTTCCCAAAATATCATCCTACACTTTCTAAAAACAACGTTCATCTGAAGACTCATAGGCACATTTCTTTTTGTAGTTTATAACACACTCTCCAGATTGCTAGAGTCTGAAGGAAAATGGCATCACAGCTTAAATAGATGTTTTGCCTCTGGGTGTTTTTTTTTTCTTGCATATACGTCAGTAGCAACTGTTCATTTCTCACAAGCATATATATACGTATCTACATATATTAAATATATGTGTGTGTAAAGTACATAAAAACTGCATAGATGATTACTTTAGGGGTTATTGCAAACAGAAAGACAGAAATGTAAATCAGAGATATAACATAAAATATATTCCAGATATTTTTCTCTCTAAAACTTATTTTTTCCAACATAGACAAAGTTTATAGTCTGGTAATCTGTAGGTTCATTATCTCTGTTTCCCATCACAAAGCATGTACACTGTACACGGATGGGGAACTAATTTGCTGCATAGAGTGAGAACACAGACTTACTACGAGAACACTGCTGGGCGGACACATTCTGAAGCACGATGCTGATGACATATTTCTTTAATTTATAAAGTCTATGGACAGACAGTAGGAGAGTTTGACTTGAATTAATTTTCAGACTTAGTCTAATTAAAAAAATGATTTTTAGCTAAATTCAATAAAGTCTAAGTATATAAATAAAATTTACATTTACCATCCTCGGTGACTAATTAAAATGAGATAGACTATCCAAACTTCCTTTGAGGCTATGGGTGCATCATATTTCAAAGATGGTAGCTCAAAATTGAACAATTATATCTGCTTATACTAAAAAGTCTGACATTGTTTATGTATAATACATCAATTAGATTGCATCAGAAATGTGCCTCCAATTTACAAACACATATAATCTTTGTCAGTATCAAAAACGCTGGTTACCATCTAGTCAGATTCTTGTAGCACTGCTCTGTGTAACTGTGTATCTTTGGAGCATTTCAGTTACTGTTTTCTAAGTCATGAGGCCCACTTTCAAATTCCACTTGAATTGCAAATATCCTCATTCCGTGCTTGCCACATTAACTACATGGATCTGTTTGTGTGCAGTCTTTCCTACAATTTATTTACTGGATAGAGACAGCCCTAAATAAAGAGGGAAAAGGGGTGACAGAGCCAGAGAGACACCTGCATCCCTACTGATGCTTTCCCACTGCAGGCGGGGACAGGGGTTCAAACCTCTATCCTTGCTCACTGTAATGTGTGTGCTCAACCAAGTGTGCCACCAACTGGCGCCTCCAATTATTTTTATAATCTGCATTTTTTAACTGCATATAGACAGTGTAACTAACCACCAAAAGACAATTGTGGGCCTGTAAGCAAACTTAACTCTGCAACCGTACGTCTAATACACAAGAAATATTTGGTACACAGCCATTCCATTAGCTCAGTTTTGGCGGAGGGATTGATGGGTAAGAAAATACTAAACTTGCTTTTTATTTTTTTCCTTTCAGGGTCATGGCTGGGGCTCACTGCCAGCACTTGGCAACCATTGCATGTCCTATTAAATAATGCATCTCATTCTACTCAATAGGACAGAGAAATTGAGAGAGTAGGGGGAGATAGTGAGGGAGATAAACACCTCCACTTGTGAAGCTTCCCCCCACCCCCCGCCGGTGGGAAGCGGGGCTCGAACCTGGGTCCTTGAGAGGTTCCTTGCACATAGTACCAGGTGTGCCCCCACCCGGTCCCTAGACTTCCTATTTGTTGGTTTAAGGATTCTCCTTTCAATTTCAGTGAAATTATTTTTTTAAAGACATTTTTATCTTTATTTATTTATTGGATGGAGACAGTCAGAAACCAAAAGGGAAGGGCTGATAGGAAGGGAGAGAGACAGACACCTGCAGCCCTGTTTCACCACTCGCAAAGCTTTCCCCCTGAAGGTGGAGACCATGGGCTCGAACCCAGATCCCTGCACACTGAAACGTGTGTGCGCTCAACCGGGTGTGCCACCACCTGGCGCCTGAGAAAAGACGTTTGAAAGTCAGAATTCCCTGTTCACTAGCATGCCATCACTCCTTAATCTTGCCCTGGAATGAAAATTCTCAAACTACTTACTCTGCTATAGTTAAGGAATGAGAAACCCCCGACGCATGTGAAACCATCTTAGCGACGTCTCCTTGAACCACAGGCAACCACCACAGTGCCAGGCACACGTGGAAAATAGTACGGAAATACTTAGGTAGATCTTAATAGAGAAGCCACACTGACATAACCTGGAGGTGGCTCAGTGGCTAGACCCCTGGCACTGCATATCCTATGAAATAAATACATCTCTAAGAAGTGAGAAATATCTACCCTCTTATGGTACCAAACAAATGGGTGGAAAAGGATCATTGCAAAGAAGGTAACGATTTTCTGCTGAAAAGAGAGATATAGATTTGAGAAGGACAGGATTTCCCACGGCACATGCCACACTCCCCCTCTCAGCGGCAACTTCGTCTGCCGTCTAGCTGAAGGACCCAACTAGCAGGAGGAGGATGCAGAATGGGGTAACTGGAGGATGCTCTCTTCTCTTTTTCACAATGAGCTCCCGAGAGCACCTGCTGTCACTGTCCACTCTACGTCAAGAAAGATTGGGGATGACTGACTTGGCCCGAGTCCTTCATTTTACAAAGGGAAAATTGAGGTTGGAAAGGTTAAATGATTTTTTTTTCCTGGCTATACATATATTCAACAGGATGTCAGGGCAAGAACTTTATTTCTCCACATGCCTTCAGAATCAGAACATAGTCAGAAAAAGAGGTGTGGAAAATGATGAGCCTGACTGAGAGTAAAAGTGTGAGTCCATACAAATATTTCTGAAGGTGTGTATGTGTGTACACAGTAGAGATATGTGCAAACACACAAAAACACGTGCATGTACTGTTGTGTGACTGTATCATATATTCATACCAAATATCTTGTATGAATTTCATCTACTGAGTCAAAATCGTTTTGAAAACTGAGAAGTGTACCAGTGTTAATTGCATACAAACCATTACAGGAGCACGTGGAATCTATAAACATTGAGTTTAATGGCATCTTCCCCGAGTATTGGTATGCTTGAAAACTTAAAAAAAAAAAAATTCTTTTTAAAAAAATTTGTATTCATTTATTTTAATGAGTGAGAAAGATACAGAGATGAAGACACAGAGATAAAGACCTTGGGGCCTCAGGCATGAGAGTCTTCTGCAGAACCATGATGCTGTCTCCCCAGCCCAACAGAAACTTATCTATAAGAAGATTTGGATGTGGAAATAATTTTCCCGGTGTAGATGATTCACTATTTGGTTATATTAAATGATGAACAGTAGTGAATTCTTTATCCTGCTCCAATGACCTCATTTACATTTTTGTGAATGATGTTGTCACATGGATTTATGCTTATGACTTTCGGAGAACTGGGGAAGTATTTGATGAGAATGAGGTCATCATCTTAATATTAAGTCTGACTGGAAATTGAGCAGTCTCTAAACATTATTTAAATATAGAATAATTTTCCCTTCTACTGTTCTTTTCTTTGAATGTTGCTTTTGCTTGTACATTTTCTTGTTTGGGGACAATTTCTCAATGGCACATTCTTAATTTTGATGTGATGGATTTATGTCCCACTGTTATAGGATGTTATTAAGTAATTGTTTCAATCAAAAGGATATTATTTGGTTTAAAGTATAATATTCTCATCGCATTGAAATGATTCTCAGACACTCAGTTATAAAGCAATTATAGCTATCAATCAAAAGCTAAAAAGGGGGGGTTGCCAACAGACTTCTCCAACAATAGGAAAAGTGATTTAGTGGGCGCTACTATTTGCACACAAGCTCAAGTTGTATTAGTAGAAATAGGAAGAAGTGATCCAAGGTGCTGTCTGTGTAGAGATTATCCAGTTGATCTGCCCAGGGAGGTGACCCCCATCAGTAGTGTAAATCACGTGGTCAATAACAAGGTCTTCACTCCTACCGGGACCTTTCATATTTCTTAAGGAGTAGACTTAACCAGTATTGGAAGTGAGCATTTACCATTCTCATGGGTCTGTTGCGAGACGATACGGCTTGACAAGCAGAGGATTAGGCACACTAGGTCAAATGAGTTTCACCAAAGACGTTCTGTAGTTTTTCTGAACACTCAAAGCTTTGCCGTGAGCCAAGAAGGACCTAGAAGACAGTCTGAAGCTGGCAGGACTGTTCAGCATGTGGGACCCAGAGCCTGCTTGCATGAGTGTCTTTCTACTCATGGCCAGGTGTGCCAAAGCATGGCTCTGTGGAATGGTTCTCCCACCCACTCACCCCCGCCTCTCTCTCTGTCCCTCTGTCTCTCTCTGTCTCTCTGTCTCTCTCTCTCTCTCACTCTCATAAAATAAGTCTAAGTCTGTAATAAAGATAAATGCATATTCCCAGGCTCTACTGAGTGTAGCTGAGGCAATATGTTGGGGAACATGTTCTTGTAATAGACTTGTTTAGACTTCCAGAGGTGTGTGATTCTAACATCCATGCCACACCATCAGACTCTAACCTCAAACAGCCACAGCCGACTTGCACACTATGAAATGGTCTGTATTTTTCATTCCTGCCTAATGAACTACATTAGAAAACTGACAAAAGTTTAAGGAGCTGATATACTTAGGAGTTTGACATTTCTAAATGTAGGCTGACTTCCCTGTTTATGGCTCGCTTTTTAATAAGAGAGATCATTAGAGCTGATTTTATTTTAGCATCCAATAAACAGGGAAGCACGTGCCTGTAATCTCTGATGCGCTTCTACATACACTGCAACGTCTCTGCCCAGCAACCATATTCAATTCATGTATTTAATTTTACATATTACAATACAGCATGATAAATTTTTTACTTGGCAGTTATGATTTTTAAAATTTTCATAAGACTTTATCATTCTCACATGAATATTTGACTTGACCCAAAATTCAAACTAATTATATCCTACCATCCGAGAACTGCCCACCTCACCCAGCACCTCAAAGGACAGCCTCCCTGGAATCCATCTGGACCTTCTCTCAAAATATGAAAAATATTGGGGGTCAGGCAGTGGTGCAGCTCAAGGACCGGCGTAAGGATCCCAGTTCGAGTCCCCGGCTCCCCACCTGAATGGGGGGAACTTCCTGGGGGGTGAAGCAGGTCTGCAGGTGTCTGTCTTTATCTCCCCCTCTCTGTCTTCCTCTCCTCTCTCCATTTCTCCCTGTCCTATCCAACAATAATGATAGTAATAACAATACCAACAACAAGGGCAACAAAATGGGGAAAATAGTCTCCAGGAGCAGTGACTTCATAGTGCTGGCACTGAGCCCCAGCAACAACCCTGGAGGCAATATATGTATATACATATATGGCTGTGAAGATAACATAATGGTTCTGCAAAATATTTGCAGGCCTTAGGTTCTAAAGTCCCAGATTCAAGCCCCACACCACCACAGACCACAGCTGTGAAATGTTCTAATAATAATAATAATAATATATGTATGTATGTCAATAATAATAACATAAAATGTGGAAAATTTGGTGTTGTAATCTACCTTAGCATATATATTTGCATCTTCTCTATCTGATTCAATTTTGTAGGGTGTGAAAAGTTTAAGATAAACAAAGAAAAAGAGGGAGTCGGGTTAAGCACATGTGGCGCAAAGCACAAGGACCGGCATAAGGATCCCGGTTCGAGCCCCGGCTCCCCACCTGCAGGGGAGTCGTTTCACAGGTGGTGAAGCAGGTCTGCAGGTGTCTGTCTTTCTCTCCCCTTCTCTGTCTTCCCCTCCTCTCTCCATTTCTCTCTGTCCTATCCAACAACGACGACATCAATAACAACAACAACAAGACAATAAGGGCAACAAAAGGGAATAAATAAATAAATAAATATTAAAAAAAAAGAAAAAAAATTCCTTGTAGGTGGTGGTAACTTTTTAAAAAATGATATTTATTTATTATTGGATACAGAGAGCAACTGAGAGGGGAGAGGGAAGTAGAGAGAAACAGAGAGACATCTGGAGCCCTGCTCATGAAGCTTTCCCCCTGCAGGTGGGGACCAGGGGCTTGAACCCAGGCCCTTGCACACTGTAATATGAGCACTTTGCCAGGTGCACCACCATGTTTGATAACTTGTATGCTGAGTCAGAATCACCAAATATCTCAAGTCGGGTTTTTTTTTTCTTTAAAGTGATGGCTGCAGCAGAGTTTGCATCACCCTTCAGTAAGATTCACAACTCAGTCCTTTGGCATAGACAGTACTATTAGTGAACAGTATCCCAGAAGCTCTCTGGTTAATATCAACCCAGTAATCTGATGAAATTTCAGCAGCTGATCAAAAGCAAATCTTCACTTTATGAAGCAATTGGAATAAATTGTTGTAAGTCTATGAAAAGAACACACACAAAAATGGTTGTAGGACAAACATCTCTCCAAGAATTCTAGCAGAGATTAATTTATTTGGTGTGTCTGATGCGACTTAATAAAACAGAAATGACTGTTCTCCAAGGGATTCTCACAATGAAAAGAATAATAAAGGTAAGTGGTTCAGGAGATGGCACAGTGGATAAAGTGTTTGACTTTTTCAAGAAGGAGGTCTTGAGTTCAATCCCTGGCAGCACATGTACCAACATGATGTCTGGTTCTTTCTCTCTTTCCTCCTATCTTTCTCCTTAATAAATAAATAAAATTTAAAAAGAATAATAAAAGTATTTCAAAGTTATCTCTGAACTGAAACAGAACCGAAAACTACACAGTTTTCTTGAAGTTATCCAAAGTTCCTTCTTTGGATTACATTTGGAAATTTAAATAAGTAATTTCAATGTTCTTCTCTTTGGGCTGTTAATGCAATGACTCCTACACACACAGTTTTGTTTGTTTGCTTTTTTTTTTTTTACTGGAGCTCTGCTCACTTCTAGGTCATGGTGGTGTAGGGGACTGAAACTGGGACTTTTTAGCTTCCTGTATCAGAGTCTCTTTGCATGACCATTATGCTATTTACAGATATTTTTTTCAAGTGACAAATATTCTGGCTGTTATGTTAATGGAGAATTGATAACTCCGTAAGTATCACTGTTTTATTTTCACAAAATGTTATTTGACTTCATTGGCATCAATCACTTTCACATCATGTTATATTGTGTCTGATTCATTATGTCTACACGTGTGTGTACTTGTTCATGTATGTGCACATGCATATATAGATTTTTATTTCTATATGTGTTCTTTTTAATTTTATTACTGATTTAATATTGGTTTACAAAATGACAGGAGGGGCCAGTTGGTGACACACCTGTTTGAAAGCACATGTTACAGGGCACAAGGTCCCAGGTTTGAGTCCCTGGTCCCCATCTGCAGGGGGAAAGCTTCACAAGTGGTGAAGCAGGGCTGCAGGTGTCTCTCTGTCTCTCTCCGTCTCTATCACCCCCTTCCCTCTCGATTTCTGGCTGTCTCTGTCCAATATATAAATTTTTTAAAAATTACAAGATAACGGTGACTAGTCTACATTTTTCCTACCGCCAGAGCTCTGTGTCCCCAGTCCCTCTACTGGAAACTGCAGTGGTTCTCCCAAGGTTGCAGATATGGGCTGACTATTATTTCTACAACACTCTGTCTGTATTTGTACTATATGTGTGTTGTTGTTTCTCCTTATCCTCCACATTCTGATAAAAGTTTTATTTCTAATCAATTTAAATGGGGCTTTATTTCTTACAGGATATTATCATCAGTTCTCACATTTTACTGGGAAAGACTGTTTTGAACCAGATCTTGTGACAAATTCTGTCATTTTAAAATGATTTTTGTTTGAGGGGGCAGGTGTCTGACTCAGTGTATCACATCTACCTGATATGTGTGAGATCCTGGCCTGCGTCTCCCGCCCAAGTAACAACAGAAAAGCATGAATGGCAGAGAAGTGTTTTGAACTCACTCTCTCTCATTTAAATATCTATTATTTTAATATTCACCTCTTCCCAGTCTTTCTAAGTTTTGGGAAGAAACTGATACTAAAGGGAAAATTAATCTTTGACCAATCATTACATATTCTTATGTTTCGTAACCTGGTTCGTTCATTGTATTTCTCTTTGTTTTGAAATCTGATCATCCTAATATCATCTTGCAATCTCTGTCTTCTTCTTGTGATAGTTTCTTTCCAGATTATTATTATTGATTTATAAATCTTCTTTTTCAAAGGCTTCTTTCCTTTTCATGTTTAAAGAGCCTGCTATCCCTGAGGATTTTCAACACCACGGAAACATTTTATTCTCCACATTTGTTTACCAGTGGTGAAATATGAAAATGGTGTTCTTCCTTGCTCAGCTGTAGGGAGCCTTGAACAGAGTAAGCATGCAACCCATGCTTACTTAGAGAAGAGATGGCACCCCACTTGTAAACATAAGAAGTGAGAGCTGTGTATAGGAGCAGGCAGGTGGTGCACCCAGCTGAGGGCACGTGTTACATGAGTAAGGACCCAGGTTCAAGCCCCCAGACCCTACCTGCGGTGGGGAGCTTTATGAACCCCCGAGGCAGTGCTGCAGGTGTCTCTCTCTCTCTCTCTCTCTCTCTTCTCCCTCTCTATCTTCCCTCTCAATTTCTGTCTCTATCAATACATAATAAAATAAAATATAAAAATTAAAGCTGTGTATGATGTCCACCAGAGAGGCAAAATTCTCCTGTAATCTGCTACCCCAGAAGGGAGACATGGGTTTTCCTGCAGGTGGGGGCCCTGGGGCCCAGATCTGACAGGAGGATGGAGGGGGAGAGAGGAGGCTCCCTCCTAGGGAGCAGTGACAGCTGGGTGCTGCAGAAAGCCTGACCTGCATTATTCCCCTTTTAAAACTGGAGCCCTATGTCACCTTCTGGACTTCCCACAGAGCAAACACAGGGCCTTCTTTTTCATTCCAAAATATTGAAAACTCACAGAAAAGGTGTACAGCCGTAGCTATGCCAGCTAACGCTGTGAGCACCTTCATGGCAAACTCCTCTTGCTTCAACTCAGCTGTGATTGACAAGCACAATGGTGCCTTCTCTGCCCAGCCCCCAGCTGAGCCCATGGAAGCTCTAGGTTCCCCCCCAACCCCACCCCCACCCCACGCAGGGGTCCCAGAGGACAGAGAGCCTACCCCAGTGCTGTGTTCCAAAGCATCCAGGACTGTTGCATGGCTGCGTAACAACCACAAACGGACTGATGGCTTGACATGTTGAGAATAGAAAGAACCCCCCACACCCGAGGAATTAACTACTGTGGAAAAGCCTTGCCCCATGACCTCACCCGTGTGTCCTGGAGCCTCCCCTCCCCAGAGCCCTGCCCCACTAAGGAAAGACACAGACAGGCTGGGGGTGTGGATCCACCTGCCAACACCCATGTCCAGTGGAGAAGCAATTCCAAAAGCCAGAAGCCCCGCCTTCTGCACCCTAAAAACGATCTTTGGTTCATACTCCCCGAGAGGGGAGAAATGACAGGAGGAAGATAACCAGAGGACTCTGAACTCAGGACCCAGAGAGAGAAGTGAAGAGAGGAGGAAACTTAGGATGTAGTAATGTGTGTAGGTGGGACTTGGAAAGGAGGAGAAGACAGAACCTCAAAAAAATGGGCAAATCTACATAAATGTAGACAGATAGATGTAGAGATAACAGGCAGCCCACAGCTGCAACCTTAGAACTGCTGTAGCTTCCAATGGAGGGGCTGGGGACCCAGGACTCTGGTGGTGGGAAAGGTGTGGAGTTGTACCCCTTTCATCTTGTTCTTCTTCTAGCGTTTGCCCTTCTTCCATAGCCAGTCAACAGCGTCAGGTTGAGCCTGATGTCAAGTTTCGAGACCTCCTTTGAATCTGGAGAGGTGGCAGTCGTTGACTATGTGGGTCATAGTCTGTCTGGAGCCGCAGGGGCAGTTCGGGTCGTCTCTGGCTCCCCAGTGATGGAACATAGCGGCACACCGGCCATGGCCTGTGTGATAGCGATTGAGGAGGGCCCGATCATAACGTGCTAGGTCAAAGCCAGGTTGACGCTCGCAGGGGTCTGTGATGAGGTGTTTGTTCTTGACCTCAGCTGACTGCCAGCTCTGTTTCCAAGAGTCTGGAACAAAGAAGTTCAGTGTAGGCGTAGGGGACCAGATTGGGTGACGAGACGTCAAACGTTGGACAGGGTGGGCGAAGATATCCGCGTATATTGGCAGGTCTGGTCATGGGAAATGAACTTAGATGATGCCGCATCCCAATGAATATCTGGCGGGGCGATGTTGCTAAGAACTGGCAGCCATGGAATCGGGGTGGAACAGATGGTTCCAGAAATTATCCTCATGGAGGAATATAATTTGGAATTGACCAAGTAGACATGGGGGCTACGGAACCATCCTGGGGCACAGTATTCTGCAGTGGGATAGCATAATGCCAGAGAGGATGATCATAGTGTGGAAACGCTCGCGCCCCATGAGGAGCTGGCCAGTCTTGCAATGATGTGATTCCTCGCGCCCACCTTTGCTGCAGTTTTTATGAGATGTTCGTGAAATGACAGAGTGCGATCGAGAGTAACGCCAAGATAGACTGGCTGGGCTTCATGCCGGATTCTCGTATTGCCAAGCTGCACATTAAGCTCACGTGAGGCCGAGGCATGGTGTAGATGGAAAACAGATGATACTGTTTTTGCAGTGCTAGGAATTAGTTGCCATTTTTTACAGTAATCAGATATCAGAGACATGTCTTTCGTGAGTGTTTCCTCGAGAATGTCGAACTTTGATGCCTGAGTTGCACAGCAGATGTCATCGGCGTAGATGAACTTCCTTGAAGAAGTTTCTCTTGTAATTATGTAAATCAAAATTAGATCACTAATAAAAAATCATTTAAAGAAAAAGAAAAAAGAAAACCCCTATCCCTAGTGTTGAATACATCACTTTTGAGTTTTTATAAATGGTTTATTTATTTTCTCTTAATGAGAGACAGAGAGAGAGAGATACAGTGGGAGCACAGTACTGCTCAGCTCCAGTTGATCCAGGCCCTTTCTTCTAGCGTTTGCCCTTCTTCCGTAGTCAGTTAACAGCGTCAGGTTGAGCCTGATGTAAAGTTTTGAGACCTCCTTTGAATCTGGAGAGGTGGCAGTCGTTGACTATGTGGGTCACAGTCTGTCTGTACTGGGGATTAAACCTGGCGCCCCAGGCATGAATGTCTTTTACATAGCCATCAAGCTGTCTCTCCAGCCTAACAAACCTCTTCTGAAGTGACCTTGAATGGTTAACTTGTACATTATCCATTAATATGTTAATAGAAAATGTTAATATTAGTATCAAACTTGCCAAGCACATGCTACTAGCTTTGCTTTTCTCCTAAAACTGGCTCTCCTGTCCAGCTCCCCAGGTCCCAGCTGAAATCAAGTGGTAGCAGGTGGGTTCCCACTCGGCCAGTTTGTGAACATGCAGCTTTTGTATACAAGGCAGCAATGCAGCGTGGCCTTTGGCATCAGTTAGGGGACCCCTCAGTTTGAAAGGGGAATGCACTGGAATGGAGGGCAACTGGACAGACAGGTACAAGATCTGCCTGCTGGCGCCTGGAATATTCTTACAGTCAAGCTATCATGGACAGACTGTCTTCATCTAGACTGTTTGATCCTCAGAAACACAGGATTTCCACGAAGGGTTTAAAAATTATACATGTCTATATGTGTATTTATAGAAAGAAAGGCAGATAGCTATAGAAATAAGTCAACCCCTATCTGTGACCTTGGGAGAACCACTGCAAGTTCCAATGGCGGGGATGAGGCCATGGAACTCTGGTGGTGGGAACGGGTGGAATTATACCCCTGTTATCTTATAACTTTGTAAATCAATATGAAATCACTAATAAAAATAACCAAAAAAATATTTTCTTCACTTCTAGAAATGAAAAAAAAAAGTTTTATACTCTCATTTCTATTTTTTTTTTCTGAAATTCTTTAAAAATGAAGGAAGGCTTGAAGCCAGCTTTCCTTTTGTTTTGTTCCATTTTGTTTTGGTTTAAGAGTCCTTCTGACCTAGCTGCTGAGTTTGGTGGTGGTCTTCCCTCAGACACTCAGCCCCTGCAGGGCTCACTACCTGACATCAGATCACAACAGCCCACTGCTCACTAGCTGACATCAGAATAGCAAGATCCGAATCCTGCAATTAACAATGACAAGTGTAGCAGATGTCGGCTTCTTGGAGGAACTTCGTCTTGGAGAAGGATCTTAAAATAGCAGATAGTGATAGCCACAGATTGTGAAGATACCTCGAGAACCCCAAGGGTGTTCTGCAGACAGTTATTTTTCAGTTCCAGATGTGGTAAAGGTAATACTACTATTCATGTAAGCTCATTTACCCTGTGACTTCATAGTAACCTAAATTTCAGTTGTCGTGTAAATATCTGGAAATTTTACAGGAGTTACAGGTTAGTACGTGACGTTTATGTGATTCTTGCCGAAAATGGGATTCTTATTGGCAGAAAAGTCAGACTCTTGGTTTCCATGGGACAAGATCTCATAGTTAATGTTTAACACTTTTGGGTAAAACTATCAAAAAATACAATGTTTGGGTGGAGGGTAGATAGCATAATGGTTATGCAAACAGACTCTCATGCCTGAGGCTCCGAAGTCCCAGGTTCAATCCCCCACTCTACCATGAGCCAGAGCTGAGCAGTGCTCTGGTAAAAAAAAAAAAAAAATTCAAGCTTCCATATCTTCTGGTCAAACTATGTATTATGGGTAACATCATCACATATCTCTATGAAAAATGTGTCATGACTTTACCAACAACCCAATATTAGAATGAAAGATGTGAGTATATAAATATTTAAAAATTTAACAGCTTTTTAAATGTTATTCTAAACATGCAATAACCCCAAAGAATTTACCTTTTAAATGTACTATAAATGCCATGTACATTCACATACCTTTATTAACACTGATATGATTAAAATAAAAGTCTAATTTTGTCTTTATTCTCATGCTAGTATCCTCCTCTAAAAGTTTCATTATTAGACATATTGTTATTTTCTTTTTTAAAAATTTTTAAAAATATTTATTTTATTTATTTATTCCCTTTGTTGCCCTTGTTGTTTTACTGTTGTAGTTATTATTGTTGTTGGATAGGACAGAGAGAGGAGAGAGGAGGGGAAGACAGAGAGGAGGAGAGAAAGATAGACACCTGCAGACCTGCTTCACCGCCTGTGAAGCGACTCCCCTGCAGGTGGGGAGCCGGGGTTCGAACCGGGATCCTTATGCCGGTCCTTGTGCTTTGCACCACCTGCGCTTAACCCGCTGCGCTACAGCCCAACTCCCATATTGTTATTTTCTTACTGTGTATTTCCCCAAACCAAAATCTTTCTTTCTTTATTGGCTCATTTCCAGTATAAATGTCATTGATATATTTTAAATGTTTATGTAGTTATCGTGTTCCTAAAATGTATTTGAGATTTCAGTGCATAAGAAACCTACTGTTCTGGGCAAGGAGCAGCACATGGAGAGCAGGTTGTCTCATAAGCGTCACGATGGTCAGCATGCTATGGTCTGTCACATCAGCTACAAAGTCTTTATGAAAAACAGTCCCATATATTCAAGTCACCATCGTATCTGAAGCGGTTGGAAGGGAAGCACAGAATTATTTTGAGAGTGAAAATTTCCATCTATATTCAGTCAGACCCAGAATTGCGATCAAACATCATTTCTTAGTGCTATCATTTCCGGAGATGATCATTTCTTTAAAAAAAAAATGGACTGAGTCATCTGCAGTTGATAACAATATTTATAATTATGGCCAGGAGAGCCTCTCAGTGAGACCCACTGACAATGAAGTGATGTCTTGGGAAATAGATTTTTATAGGTTAAGTCCTGATCTGACTCTACATCTAAGATTGCTTTCTTCTTAGGAATTATAAATCTTCTTGTAATTACCCCTCCCCAGGTCTTTTATTTCTTCTGCCTGGCTATATGTCATCCATATAAACCTACAAATCTGACCATGCCACTTCAGTGCTTAGACTCTTCCCCTGACTTCAGGGGGAAATTCAAAACTCATTACCACAGAAAGGTTACATGTGTCAGAGTAGAAAGATGGTGGCTTGGTGAGGCTTAAGAGTCAACCTGAACCTGTCAATTCAAGAGACTCAATTTCTTAACGTTTAAAATAGAAACCACAGGGCTAGAAATCTCAGCAGGTAGGGCTTATGAGGTCACGTTCAGCACCCAGGTGAGCACAAGCACCGGCGTAAGGATCCCAGTTCGAGCCCCCAGCTCCCCACCTTCACTTCACAGGCGGTGAAGCAGGTCTGCAGGTGTCTGCCTTTCTTTCCCCCTGTCTTCCCCTCCTCTCTTCATTTCTCTCTGTCCTATGCAACAATGAAAACATCAATAACAACAACAATATTAACTACTACAACAATGAAAAACAACAAAGGCAACAAAAGGGAAAATAAATAAATATAAAATAAAATTGCTTTATAAAAAAAAAAGTCCCACGTGCAAGGTCAAGACCCACAGGAGGCCTGACGTCAGTGATGGAAGCTTCACTGTCAGCATTTATCTCCCTGTGCACGTCTCTCTCTCTCTCTTCATCTTTTCTTTAACATATGTATATATTTAATTTTTATTATGATTATTTATTGGAAAAAGACAATCAGAAATTGAGAGGGGAAGTGGGGAGACAGAGAGATACCTGCAACACGGCTTTACGACTCACAAAGCTTTCCCCCTGCACGTGGGGACGGGGGGACTTGAACCCGGGGCCTTGCACACCGTAACCTGTGCGCTCAACCAGGTGCACCACTGCCCAGTGTCTCCCTATGTCTTTCTCTGTGGCTCTTTGCACACAGACTTGGCATGGTGACGGGCAGAGGATGTCATGTGCTCCTCGCTGTTCGGGTGGGGGGGTCCATCTCCCCACAGAAACCTCATCTGCCCATTGAAATGCAGAGACTTTAGGCAGAGTGAGAACTGGCAGGTTGGGGGCTCCACTACTGGGCTCTTTCCTTTTCACAACGATGGACATTTATCGTTAGGAGACATTTATTTCTCTCCATGATGATGTGGAACATGAAAATTCTGTGTTCCCACAACTTGAACCGCCTCCCAGGCCCTGAGCGCTTTCTCTTTGTGGTGAGTTGAGACCTCTGATAAGTGCACACTCTACATGATAACTGACATTTTCAAATGTGGATGACTTAAATGAAAACATATTTTCTGTGTGGTGGTATATAGTCAACACACGGAAATCTAAATGGTCTGATTCCCTTTTTTATTTGAATTCCTTAGTGACTACATTATTTCTGATAGTATAGTATCGTTTTCTACTTTTTATATGTATTTTTTTATTGGATAGAGACAGCCAGAAATTTAGAGGAAGGGAGAAGGAGGGAGGAAGGGAGGGAGAAGGAGAGAGAGAGAGAGAAACAGAGACATCCAGCTTTGCTCCACCTCTTGCAAAGCTTTCCCCCTGTGGGTCAGGACTTGGGGCTTGAACCTGGGCCCTTGTACATTGCAACATGTATGCTCACCAGGTGCACCACCACTCAGCCTGTTACTTTTTCTTTGCTAATATTTCACAGTGCAAACTCACCAGGATATTAAAATTAATGTGTGGGCACTAAGGAGTCTTACTCACGTGGAATGACTGACCACTTCTCTATAATCCAAGGCTGATTCTTTTTGGCTGTACATCTCACGGGAGATGGTTCATCTCCTCGGTCAGTTTGAGAAAGTCAGTCCTCACTCATCTGCAGCATGGAACTTCCTTCAGCCACACCTCCCTGCACCCCCATCCACACTCCATCCAGCCCCTCTCTTCAGCTCTGGCAGGAGTCTGATGTGTAAGCAACCCACGTTCTCAAATGATCTCAATGCCTGGCATGCCACTAAATTGGACGTTGGTCCCAAACTGAGAGAAGTCCTCCTCCCATCCCCAGAGTGACATGGAAGGTACTTAGAACTCTGTGAAATATGATTTATGATCTAATGAGAGTAAATGTAAGATTTAAAAAGCAGACCAAAACCCCAAAATGCTGTCCTCACTTCAGATACAAGTATATACGTTGTCAAATATACAAATGATATAGAAAGCTGCATTGTCAATAAACCTGAGATTCAGGCTATCATGGCCAAGAGGCTGTGGTTAAGCCTTACTCATTTAAAAGTAAGTCTGTGTGTCTAACAATCATCTGCGATGTTTCCGCTGCAGAGGCAAAGCAGATTTACAGGTTCATGTAAATGCAAAGTCTCCTACTTACTAAGCACCTGTTATGCACTAGACTCTGATTGGAGGCATTTACAGATATTCTCTCATTGATTTATTCAAGATCTCATGGGTGGTTACTGTGACCATCTTTTCTTTTTTAGCAACAAACGTAAAAGTTAAGGATCTTAAGTAGTATGCCCCCAAAGCTCTCAGGGCAAGCAGCAGTGTCACTACCTATTAACTGTTGATTCAAAATCCAGGCTATAGAGGGCTGAGGATTATCTACATAGACTATGGTAGGAGATGCAGCAAGGAGGTGAATTTTTAGGTTCAGTTCAAGTCTTTTATTTTGTATTTTTTAATTGATTGAGTTAAGGCTCGACACAGATGCCATTAGATCCTCGTCAAGTCTAAGAATTGCTTTGTGAGGTAAGTGGCCAGGCATTCTTTTAGACTTAGTTTCAGGTATACTGACTGACTCTTGTTTCTAGTCACAGAGAGTGTTCTAGCAAAGTGTAGCACAGAGCCACACAGATGTTACCAGCCTCTCGTATGTGACCCAACACCATCTCAACCTTCCCAGTGAGAGACTACTGTATGAGAACCACTAGACGAATTACACCTTGGAGGCATAAAATTAAAGCGGGCTAGACAGTGATTTTGGAGAATGTCGGTTTCTTATAAAATTTAACTATACAGGCCATGTCGTAGGTGATGGTAGAGGAAAATTTTTGCCCAACGCCAGAAAGGTAGGGCTTGGTCACAATAAATAAGACCGGCATTCCTGACAAATATGTTGACAACATATTTGACAACAAGACTGGCATTGCTCCTATAAGCAAGTTATCTTCAGAAATATTTGTCTCTTTGGTATTAGCTGCTTAGTCCCATTTGTTTAATGTTAAATTTCATGAAACTCCCCCTTTTTATAAGAAATCGCTGTGGTGCAACGTGAGTTATCACTCATCCTGAGAGAAGACATCATTTCAGATGTGTAGGCCACCCACATAGGCCACCCATAGCATCATCTATGTGATGTCTTTGAATTGCTGAACACTGCTTGCCAGGAAATGAATTAAAGAGATCCATCACCTGCTTTGTATTGCTAAGAATTTTAATCATTATTGGGATCTGGGCTCCCTCGTGCATTCTTCAACTTCATGAGAGATAAAAGGTCAGTAGACATCCAGGTACCTCCTTCCACCCGACTTGTGCTGCTCTGCGCGGGTAGAGGAAGCACGACGGGCATCTCCTGGACAGTGTGTGGAGCGCAGCGTCCTCTGGGTTAGACCTGAGGCCCTGGCCTTGCTTCCTTTCTGGTCTCAAATGTACTGGAATTACTGACAAACTTTTAAAAGAACATTTCAAACCATAGTCTAATGAGGAAAAGACAATAACTTATGTTCTCAAAAACATCATTAAAATGTGCATATATTTGATTTTTCGTCTCTGTTTTTTTTTTTACAAATGTAAATTCAGGCAATTTATAATCTTCCAGAAGTATTGATCAGATCCAATTTAAAAGATAAGTAGTTCAGCTGAAAGTCATACTACATACTGAAATTATGCAGCTCAACACCCACTCAGGACACACACAAAGCCAAGCCAAATAATGCTAAAGGTTGAAAATAGCAGTCCATTCTCAAAGAGTCATCAAAAAATAACATTTGTCAGTGTGAAAGAAAATAGTCAAAGCAGAATAGGAACAGTAATAAGAAACCTGATCACTGACTAAACACATACGCACATAGATGCATATTTTCATCCCGCTGACCCAATATGCACGCTCTTATAGGTGAGCAGTGGAAGCCGGTACACATGAAACTGTTTCTATGTTACCAGGACCAGGTTGTGGAGTGCCTGGTTCAAGGCACATAGTATGCACATGGACCCAGGTTCAACCCCCCTGGTCACCGCCTTTAGGAGAAAGCTTCACAAGTGATAAAACAGTGTTATAGACCTCTCTCTCTCTCTCTCTCTCTCTTCATATATATATATGTGTGTGTGTGTGTGTGTGTGTATCGTTCCTTTCCCTTTCAATTGTTCTCTGTCTCTAGTCAATCAAATAAAAAAAAAAACTCTAAACATTAAAATAAAGCACACATAACTAAATCATATGAAAATTACTACAGTTTAGCAATATTTTAAGTATAAGATTAGAAAACATAAGGTCTTTAGTGCCTTTAAAGCAAAAATAATATTTTATACCTAAGTCAAAATTTGAGTCTAAAAATGATTATAGTCTAATCTATGTGCTGTTGCATAATAGATGTGGTAATACTTTGACATGGAAATATTAAAGAACAAATCCATGCCACACACACACACACACACACACAAACTCACACACACACACTGACACACACTCACACACACACACTCACACACAGTCACACACACACTCACAAACACTCACACACACACTCACACACAAACTCACACACATTAACACACACACTCACACTCACACACACTCAGACACACACTCACACACTGACACACACTCACACACTCACACTCAAACACTCACACACACTCTCACACACACACACTCACGCACAAACACACACACTCACACACACACTCACACACACTCACACACACTCACACACAGTCACAAACTCACACACTCTCTAACACACACTCACTCACACACACACTCACGCACACAACTCCCACACACTCCCACACACACTGACACACACACACACACTCTCACACACAGTCACACACACACTCTCACACACACACTCTCACACACACACACACTCTCACATACACACACTCTCTCACACACACACACACAATCTCTGTTGGTTTTCACATTGCAGTGAGCCATTCTAAATTAAAAATAACTTTAATACTGAAGCAGAAAGTTTTCCCCTTTCCTTAATTATGGAGGCAATTAAAAAGTCTTGCCTGTACTTAAGTAGTCAAAATCTGATGTGCTTCTAAGATGAACAAAGGCGGTTCAGTGTCTGCATCAGATGGTGATCTCTCTCCATTCAGCTGAGGCTGTTAGCACCATGCAGAAAGAAGCCGCCACACACTCACAAAGTTACCTCAGAAAGGCACTAGTGGTGGGCACTGTGTGGAACTGTGCCCCTCTCGTCCTATGGTCTTGTCAATATTTCCATTTCATAACTAAGATTTTAAAAAGAGAAAGTCACTGTTAGACAACCCTGCGTTTATTTCCACCTCTGTCAGAAACTGTGCTGACTTCTGTGTGCTTAATAGAGGGTTGTTTGCAAGTTTTTCAAATTGATTCTCTGGCCCTAAACATCCATGGTTGGAAGAACAACTCAATTATATAAACTATCAGTGAGAAAGTTTGGCCACGACATATAATAGGATATTTCTAATTTCCTTTTAGATTTGCTACAGAATTATAAGTAATCCTAATAAGAGAAATGATTCATGTTCTCAGCCCTTTTTCCTCTGATAACATTCCCCTGGATAATTCTGTTCTTGTTTAGACTATATATCAGGTCTACACCGATGGTGAAGATTGTCTTGTACTGACATACTAATTGTTGATTTTTTTTTGTGCCAGTAGGGTTATGGCTATGATGCATTGCCTGTAAAACTCCCATGTCATTATTTCCCTTTCATTTTCTTTCGATACAGGATGAGACAGAGAGGGAAGGAGAAAGGGAGGCGAGAGACACCTGCAGTACTGTTCCAAAGCTAGTGAAGCCTTAAAACAGCTCACTGGGGGCGGCTGGTGGCACATCTGGTTGAGTGCACAAGTCACAATGTGCAAGGACCCAGGACCCAGGTTCAAACCCCCGGTCCCCACCTGTAGGGGGAAAACTTTACGAGTGCTGAAGTAGTGCTGCTGGTGTCTGTCTCTCCCTCTCTATCTCCCCCATCCCTCTCAATTTCTGGCCTTCTCTATCCAATACATAAAGATAATACAATAAAGAAACCAATAATAAAATAGCTCACTGGGATAGTTCACTGCTTTTGCCATGCACATGTACACTGAAAAACACTTTGGTGCTGAGGTCTCTCTATCTCTCTCTCATCGTTATTAGAAACTGAGTGACCTACAGAATAAACAGTTTTCTTTCTTCCAAGAGAAAGGCACATGATGCACATGGCTGGGATTCTGTTTCACAGAATCTATGTATTTGCCATACTTCTCGTAGGGAGGCCTCCCAGCTTACCTGCCCTGTTGTGCACCAGATGTAGGGGCCTAGGAGATTGTTCCGGGGCAGCAGGGGTGAGCCCACGGGACTAAATCAGTGTCTGGTGCTAGTGCCGTGACAAGACATGACCTGGGGAATTGTGTCTGATAACAATCTGTTTATTGAACAGCAAAACAGGTTTATAAAGGTCTCAGGAGGAAGTGACATGTGTATACCATATATGGTAGGGAGGAAGTGACATGTGTATACCATATATGGTAGGGAGGAAGTGCCGTGTGTAGACCATATATGGTAGGGAGGAAGTGACATGTATATACCATATATGGTAGGGAGGAAGAGAGGCATGTAGACCATATATGATAGGGAGGAAGTGACATGTGTATACCATATATGGTAGGGAGGAAGTGATGTGTGAAGACCATATATGATAGGGAGGAAGTGACATGTGTATATCATATATGGTAGGGAGGAAGTGACATTTATATACCATATATGGTAGGGAGGAAATGACGTGTAGATCATATATGGTAGGGAGGAAGTGACATGTGTATACCATATATGGTAGGGCAGAAGAGACGTGTGTAGACCATATATGGTAGGGAGGAAGTGATGTGTGTATACCATATATGGTAGGGAGGAAGTAACATGTGTATATCATATATGGTAGGGAGGAAGTGACATGTGTATACCATATATGGTAGGGAGGAAATGACATGTGTAGATCATATATGGTAGGGAGGAAGTGACATGTGTATACCATATATGGAAGGGTGGAAGAGACGTGTGTAGACCATGTATGGTAGGGAGGAAGTGATGTGTGTATACCATATATGGTAGGGAGGAAGTGACGTGTGTATACCATATATGGTAGGGAGGAAGTGACATGTGTATACCATATATGGTAGGGAGGCAAAGGGTCTGGGAAGGGTCAGGACTTCTCCAGTAATTGTTGAGCAGGAGGTTTAATGGGTTAAAGGAACGAGGAAGCAAGGTTATCAGTAACCAGCAGTCAGAGGGGGTCTTGAGGGCAGAGAGAAGATAGATCAGATGTGATCAAAGGAATGGAATGGGTGGGAAGTAGGGAGGGACCCTCAGGCAAAACAATGATTATGCAGATAATAAGGGAGTGGGCTACTGTGAGGCAGGGAGGCTGATAGGCGGGGTAGATCTGGAGGCCTTGTCCTCCCTTGCTCGACCTCTTAGTAGAGAGAGACAGGTAGGACTGGTCGTGCCCCTCAGGCACCCATCTTTCAATGGGGGGGTCCCGCCGAGCTCGACCATATCTGCACAATTCCCTACATGAATTTTCTATTATTATTTCCTTTTACTACCACTATTCTTGTTTTTGTTGTTGCTGCCACTATTCTGAGCCAGAGCCTTCTCCTTGTGTTATTTCACTAGTATTGACCTAACTGTTTCATTTCACAGAGACAGAGAATGAAGGAGAGAGAGACAGGTGTCTCTCTATCTCTCTTCCTCGTCACCTCTTCCATCCTTCTTGACTTCTCTGTTTCTTTTTTTTTAAATATTTATTTATTTATTCCCTTTTGTTGCCTTTGTTGTTTTATTGTGGTAGTTATTATTGATGTTGTCATTGTTGGGTAGGACAGAGAGAAATGGTGAAAGGAGGGGAAGACAGAGAGGGGGAGAGAAAGACAGACACCTGCAGACCTGCTTCACCACCTGTGAAGCGACTCCCCTGCAGGTGGGGAGCCAGGGGCTCAAACCAGGATCCTTACGCCGTCCTTGCGCTTGGCGATATGTGTGCTTAACCCACTGCTCTACCACCTGACTCCCCCGACTTCTCTCTGTTTCTAATCAGTCAATCAAGCAATTAATCAAGTAATCAATCAATCAAGTACCTCTGGCCAGCCAGCCGGCCTATGTGCATAGCACTCTTGCATTGCCATCGACACAACCTGGGTCTGAGCCAGGTCCCCACTGCCAAAGGGAGATTTGGAGCTATGGTATCTTTCTCTCTTTCTCTTTATTTCTGTCTCTCTATCTGAAAAAAAAAAATCCTCTTGCAAAGCAAAGCCCCAGTGATAATGGGAAAAAGTAAATTATTAATAAAGATCATCTTATTACAGACCAAACCTGATACATTTTATTTAATGTTATATGCATTATGATCCTCTGGTATAGATATACAGAGAATGCATATAAATTGTGTTGATCAGTCTATGATATTAGAATACACATTACAAAAGCAAGTATTAGGGATATTTTAAAATATTTACAATTCTGACAGTATAAAATATTCTTATCATACTTTGAAATTATGAATTATGAAAACAATTCTAAGTTAGCATACATTTAGCTGAATCATGGAGATAATTTATCCTAACTTCAAAGGGAAGACCCAAGATAATATGCTACAATCATTCTAGAATGGTACTTTTTGCCAGTTCTTTATAATAGAACCTTTAATTTGTTTTAATTAAGATTTCTAAAATTAATTTAAATTTTTTAAATTGCTGGACTGTGGCATCCCAAGAAATAATAATTACCTGTCCACCAGCAGCAGTGAGGTGCACCATTACCCTCACCTGGCTCTCTTTCATCCTGCTTCTATATTCCAACTCACTGGAACAATATTATTAAGTTCTGAAGCTGATTATATGGGTTGCTTTGTGAAAAAGGACAAGTGGCATTTCAGACAGCTAAAAATAATGTTCCATTTAGTTTTAAGTGAAATACTTACACCTATCATCCCCTTGGAAGAATATGCACTAAATATTAGAATTAAAATGTTCAGTGCTTTAAGCCTACTTTGGAACTCAGAATTATCTTGGTGACTGTTAACATTTCAGATATTATCTTTAAAATAACATTTTTTAATATTATATCTTTCCACTCTCAACATTAAAGTCCTTAAAGTATTCTTGATTATTACTAATGAGTAAAATAGTGTACTCCCAGAGGGTTAAAGAATAGGAAAGCTATCAGGGGAAGGGAGGGGATACAGAGTTCTGGTGGTGGGAACTGTGTGGAGTTATACCCCTCTTATCCTATTGTTTAGTCACTGTTTCCTTTTTATAAATAAAAATTAAAAAAACAGAAAAGATATGAGAACTGTGTTCCTTCCTATGACATTTTCCCAGACAGCCTAATAAACTACTTTCCTTCACTAAATGGAGTCCACGGTCTCTTGGAAAACTGGCACCTCATTTGAAAATCTGCTTAGATGATTTGCTGTGAAGCCATGACTAAAGCTCAGTGCTTCTCTCAAAATCTATAGATGTAAGAGAAAAAGGAGGCAGAGATCCCTCACAGACAAGGAACCACCAACAGATGATACACAAGGTCTTTGCAAACAGAGTTCCATGATCTTCCTTGTAACATTATTCCTATGAGACCTGGCCAATAACTCGTCTGTGTAATGCACCTGTTCTGCAATGCCTGGGACACAGGATCAAGCCTGCCCCCACCACACAGGAGGGAGCATTGGTACTGAGGCTTCTTTTCTAGTCTCTCTCTCTCTCTCTCTCATTCTTGCTGTCTCTCTCTCTCTCTCTCTGAAAAATTCAGCCTGGAGCAGTGAAACCTGGGCAATACAATATATATATTATTCATAACAAATATATATATATATTATTCATAACAAAAACCTCTTAGAGAATTGTCAATTTTAGACTGTCCAGATAACATTAAATGTATTCCACTGTGAAACCTGTGTGTCTACAGAAATATAATGCTTAGGGAGTAACGGAGGAAAATTAGGAACTTCCTGTCAACAACTCAAGTTACAAAGAAAATAAGTCAGATCAATTACTAGTGTATCATCTGTAAACTGAGAACTTAGAACATTCCACACACACACGCTCAAAGCACCCACACACACACGCACACACACTCACACACATGCACACACAGGCACACGAACACACACACATGTACAAACTCATAGGCACACACACACACACTCACACACACTCACACGCACATGCACACTCACACACGCATGCACACACATGTGCACACATGCACACACACGCATAGCATACACCTTAATTAATGTATTTCTCACAATGGATCTTAATGTTATAATATATATTGTGATATATGCATATATAATATTATATGTATAATACAAATGAAGATATATAGAAAATATTTGAGATATAGATAGATGATAGATAGGTAGGTAGGTAGATAGATAGATAGATAGATAGATAGATAGATAGATAGATAGATAGATTCAGTGACATCACATAGAAAGTAAAACAACGGGAGTCGGGCTGTAGCACAGCGGGTTAAGCGCAGGTGGCGCAAAGCACAAGGACCTGCATAAGGATCCCGGTTCGAACCCTGGCTCCACACCTGCAGGGGAGTCGCTTCACAGGCGGTGAAGCAGGTCTGCAGGTGTCTATCTTTCTCTCCCCCTCTCTGTCTTCCCCTCCTCTCTCCGTTTCTCTCTGTCCTATCCAACAACGACGACAACAACAATAATAACTACAACAATAAAACAACAAGGGCAACAAAAGGGAATAAATAAATAAAATAAAATATTTTTTTAAAAAGTAAAACAACCTGAACAGAAGGTATAAATAAGTTTCTGAGACACATAAAACATTAGAGAAATGTGGGAAATGCATCTTAAAATCATCCTTGTAATTTATTCTTGGGAGGGGATATTTTAATTTTAAGGTAATCAAACTGGACATTCTCATATTATTTGATGAATTATGGCTGAATCACTATTAATTTGGACTTGAAAGCATCTGTGAATGAGTCCTGTATGTATGTGTGGGTGGATGGTGGTGGCGGGGTGTGTGTGTGTGTGTGTGTGTGTGTACACACAGAGTATGTGCGGTAGACTGAGTTTGTGTGGTCAGCAAGCACGCCTGTCTCTGTGTTTCAGCCCTCTATCTGATCAATGATTTATCTAAAGGAGAAGGAGATGGAGGGACTGTTGATCAGATCCATGACTTCCAGCTTCAACATAACTTAGCTGTTAGAACGGAGACTTGAGTACAACTATGTCAACATGATTTAACTGTTTGTTCTATAAAATTATTACTCCATAAAAATATGACTAAAAACCAACAGATCCAATAAATAACTTCACTGCCAGCTTCAGAAGACTCCTCAGGAATTATATTTCCTTCCTAGGGTAGAGAGTAACCAAGTAGGAACAGCTAGATGACTTATGAAAGAAAGTGTATTCTTCTAAACTTGTGGAGGCAAGAAGTCACTAGGGAAGGTAATGGCAGGACCATGCTCTCTGTGGGGCCTAGTGACGACACTCTGTGCTTCTTCCTAGTTTCTGCAGATAACTTCAGCCACCCCCATTCCCTGCTTTGTCCACCCAACACAGTTTGTTTCCACCATCAAACTGTAGGTCTTTAACCAGTGGTGAGGTGGGCATCACCTATGGTCTGGGCTGCAGATTCCTTTCAGCTGAGTTGCCATGTGCAGAGCACAGAGCTTGTTGAACTTTAAAGCATAGAGAATTATGTGAAGTATAACCACAAGCAAATCTTCAATAAAGATTTGTTAAAAATTCCCCTGAGTACCTGTCTTCACCTTACTGGGAAGACAGCTTTGGTGTGATTCATAGCAAACTTACTGCTAAGTAGAGCCATGAAGCCTGGTGCAGGTTTCTGGAAGCCTGCACCCATTTCAACATTAGAAGTTGATATTCACACTGCAACTGTAGCATATTTCAAAAACAGTAGCCTACAGGCCCCAAGAGTTGGCAAACATGTTTTATACTCACTCAGATAGTAAGTGTTATGCCTTTTGGGCTACATGTGGTTTCTGCTTGCTACTTTCCAGCCTCCTTTTTCCATCTTACAAAATGCAAAGCCTTCCTTACCACTTGCAATATTCAATAGCCATAGTCTGCATTTGTTCTATGCTTTCTTCTGGTTCTTTTTGGTTTATAGTGGTTAAATTGTTTTTGTATTAGTAAACGCAGAGTGACCTACAAAAAAGTAGACTTTGTTTGAAAAATATACTTCTTGCAAATATCTAACAGAAAGACAAATTGCCTCTGCGGTCACTCTCTGTCTCTGCTCCCTCCACATTGATCTCAGTGGCTTTAAGGGAATGAAGGTGGCTTTAAGGGAATGAAGGTGTGGAATGTCTGGGAGGGAAGAATTCAGACTTGGATGTTCTGTGGAATACAAGCACTCAAGTGACTGTCCACACACGGAGAGGGCTGGTGGCCAGAATCAACAGAGATGTTCAAGCAGGGTTAACAGAGACAGAGAAGTTAAAGTGTCTCTGTGGGATGCTAGGTCAAGAACTGCAGAGAAATGTAAGAAATGGCTCTACTTACAATTTAACAAGTAGCCTGGGTAGTTACAGTCACATGGAGAAGCATGAAAACATTATATGGAATCATAATACAGGCAGAGCCTAGATACGTGTAACAGAGTCTGTTGATCTGTTTTCCACATGCCGGAGTTCCCCAAGACACATGAGCACAGACATGTCTGTTCACGTCACGTATGGGATGCCACTCAAAGGAGTCATCCTGAGAGTATAAGGAGCTCCTAGCTCAGAGGGCAGACAGTTCCTCACCCTTGACAAAGTGGACAGGTTTCCCAGGGAAAATGTCACCGAGGCTCACCAGAGGTCTGTCTGATTGCTAGGGCCTCTGGTCATTTTAAGCACCTTTAAGCAGATGAGTTTTCTCTACTAAAAACACCTTCATTGTGCATGAATGTGACACTATTCAGGGATCCTTTTGTGTTAATTGAACATAATATGTCCCTAGTTTGGATACTCAAATGCAGCCAGAAATACTGCGTGGGATAGATACACTTCTCACTCCACATCTGACAGAGGATTACCACGATGAGACACTTTTTAAAATTATTTTTTTACTTATTATTGGTTTTGCCTCCAAGAGTTATTGCTGGGGCTCGGTGCTGGCATTCTGAAGCTACAGCTCCTGGAGGCCATTTTTTCTGTTACACTGGATAGGACTGAGAGAAAATGAGAGAGGAGGGGAAGACAGAGAGGGGGAAAGAAATAGAGACACCTGTAGACCTTTTTCACAGCTTGTGAAGTGTCCCCTCTGCAAGTGGGAAACCAGGGGGCTTTAACTAGGATCCTTGGGCAGATCCTTGTGTTTTTTACTGTGAGCACTTAACCCGGTGTGCCACTGGCCAGCCTCCACAATGAGACATTTTTATAAACACATGATCCCTGAATTTCCCCACTAGCCGGTGGCTCAGAATTTAGTACAAAATTCTTTATAAAATTAATTTTATCAGTGATGAATATTGATTTACAAACTTATCAGACAACGGGGATACAATTCCAAACCACTCCCACCACCAGGGTTCTATGTCACCCATTCCCTCCACTGGAAACTACAGAAGTCCTCTCAAGGTTGCAGGTATGGGCTGACTATTATTTCTATAACTATCTGTCTATATTGATAAATATCTGCCCTTTTTCTATGGCCCTGCTTTCTCTTCCTTTCTAAGTCACACTTAACTGCTACTGTTACTTCTGACTGCTCTTCCGTTTTTCCTCTTCTCTCTCTGGGTGCTAAAGGCGTTGGAGTTCAGAGCCCTATGGTCATCTTCCCCCTAACATTTCTCCCCTTCTGAGAGGACGGACCTGCATCCTCTTTGGCATACAGAAGGTGAGAGTTCTGACTTCTGTAACTGCTTCTCTGCTTGACATGGGTGTTGGCAGGTGGATCCATACATTCCTCTTTAATGATGTTCTAAGTTTTCACAGTCAAACTTTTCATGTGGCCGGCTTGCCGAGTGGGGAAGATGCTTAGACAAGTAGGCACCAGTTTTCAGAAATACATCTTTGGCTTGTAGATTATTTTCAACTGAAAGTGCAGTTAAATCTATTCTACATAAGAGGAAAATGACTTACTCTTCTTTTTCTAAGACTTCAACAGCCTCCTCGTTTCTTAGAGTTGTAAACCATCGCCAATATTCAGTCTCTCCCAACTCTCTTTTCCACACCTTGGATTCCCTGGAGTTAGAGTCCCCAACACAACTCTCCCTAGTTCCCTAGCAAGCATGGGGACCTACCGTTAGCCATCTCCTCTCAGTGTGCAGAGTGCATGTATCACTACGTAGTTTCTCTTTGCTAGCCTATTACATGTTGTTTCTTAGTTCATTTATGAAGAACCCAGAGGAAGGTTGTTTTGTTTTTTTTCCCAGCACCCCCCAGAGTAATAACTCAGAAACCTCAGCTGTGGTGTAATTTTGTGTCTGAAGCAATGCTCTTAAATATCTCTTAAATATCCAGAGTCTCCCTTTCCAAGACAGTTGGGGCCGTGTGTGTCCATGTACAACACCTGGTCCCTGTGCTATTCAAGGGAAACTTTATCCTTTCTTTTGGCCTCACTGTAAACAGACCCGGCACCTGCCGTGTACTGAGAGTGTCAGAGATGCTTGATATCCCTCTTTCAGAATAATGCACATGCCTTGTGGGTCACACAGTGTCGCTCCCAAGAGAAAAAGAAAATGCTCATTCAAAAAGGATATCTGTACTGCTGTGGTCATAACCGAACTCTGCACAATGGTCAGAACATGGCATAAAGGAAATGCCATCAGCAGGTGACGGTATAGAGAAGCTGTGGAACACGAAACTCCTCCTTCCTTCCTTTCTTCCTTCCTTCCTTCCTTCCTTCCTTCCTTCC
Source organism: Erinaceus europaeus (assembly GCF_950295315.1). NCBI lineage: Eukaryota > Metazoa > Chordata > Mammalia > Eulipotyphla > Erinaceidae > Erinaceus > Erinaceus europaeus. The sequence continues at coordinate 66,107,549 of NC_080180.1, forward strand.
TTCCTTCCTTCCTCCCTCCCTCCCTCGCTCCCTCTCTCTCTCTCTCTTTCTTTCTTTCTTTTCTTTAAAAACATATGGAACATATCCAGCCTATTTATATTTAGTATGATGTCACAGTCTTCTCCTGTTAAGTTTCTAATAGAGTATTAATGTGTTATTTTTATTTCTTTTTCTTTTCTTTCTTTCTCTCTCTCCCTTTCTCTTTCTTCCTTCCTTCCTGGTAAGAGTCTATGAGACAATTCAGTACTCTACTAAGCCTTTCTTTATATCCTGTACTGTGTTAATTGGCCCCTTCATCATTTCTTTGCTTTCACTATTGTGAGTATTGTCTTTCTTAGCTCTGTTTGTCACAAGAGCCAGTGACCATACTCAATGGAGCATTACTGGGGCCTCAGAAAATATGCCATTATACCACTCGGGACAAAATGAATGGGGCTGGAAGCCACCCTGCTAAGTGGAAGAAGTCAGGAAGCATTTTCAGACTGTATTTCTTTAACTGTCCTTTCCATATGAAAATGTATTTACAGGCATACATGAAAGATCCAGCCTGTTTAGATTTCATGTGAAGTTACAATCTTCTCCTGTTAAGTTTCTAATAGTGTATTAATTAATTGTGTTATTTTATTCATTCATTGTGATATTATTCATCCCAATTTGTCACTATTTATCTGAAAGCATTTCTACATATTTTCTGTTTAAATAATAATCACTTTCCATTGGCATTATCTATATGTATAGGAAAGGTCCTCTCATACTATTCCCAAGAGCAAGTACTTACTTTTAACATCACATAACATTTTCTGTCTGTCTTCTCTTGCTCTTCATTGTCACATCAAAAATAAGCAAAGTAAAGAAAAGAAACATAGATAAGAAAGAAAGGAAAAAAGAAAGCTAAAGTTTCATGCTTATTCTTAAGTTATTTCTTCCTTCCTTCCTTCCTGGTAAGAGTCTATGAGACAATTCAGTCCTCTACTAAACCTTTCTTTATATTCTGTACTGTTTTTATCAGGTCCTTAATCATTTCTTTGCTTTCACTATTGTGATCACTGTCTTGCTTAGCTCTGTTTGTCACGAAAGCCTGTGACCCTCATAGTTCACAGAAAAGTCCAGCATTACCCTGCTCTCAGAATACCCAGAACGTTTGTGTCTGCTACAAACACCCAAAGCCGCAAATCACATGTCAGTCTCACTTTAACTTCAGATGACTATGGAAATTAACTGCGAGATATAATATGAAATTGGTTTCAGTCTACAGCTATCTAGAAAATCAAAAGAAGTGATGAAAAGTCGCTAATTATAAAAATGTCTGAATGAAAGGCCTGGGGTAAGAAGGAAAAAATTTTAGCCTGCTATAATCATGACACTCATTCCATCCATGGTTTTAAAATATTGAATAAATATTTAACTATAAATAGTACATAGCCATCATTCAGTAATATATTGGAACATGGATTGTAGATAAACATGTTATGATAAAACAAGGTAAACATAACCCAGACACTAAAATTCACATATATTCAAGTCACTAAGTATATCACCTTTTCTTTTAGTCCAGGTGGAATGCTTTTGTGAATGCTTCTATCAGTCGTAATTACTAAGGGCAGGTTAGAGTCAATATGTGAGGTCATGCGATGGAAATGTTTAATCAAAGCACCACATATGTCTGTTTCAAAGAAATGAACCACCAGATAATAATTTTCACATAACAACAACAACAAAAAGGAAACCAAAAACATCCAGTGGTTTCACAGAAATTGTCATATTGACACACTTTCTTAAGTTAAATTTATTATGTACATCTCTATCTACTGATCATATTCAATTTATTGAAACCTAGGCTGCCCAGGTTTCAAATACAAATATCTTCTTTTATATAAAGATGGATAAAAATTCCTATTAAGGTTGGTCAGTTATAAAAGCTCCAAAAATATGGAATACATCAGTATCAGTATAAGTAGGACAGAGCAAAGACATCTTAGAAATAATTCTTCTCTATCTTCTATAAGATAAGATAACTTTTGAGTTTCAGAAAATATGAGTTTTTATTTGTATCTGTCATTGGTCTGAGTAGAATGAAATTTTTAAGTCCAATTATCTTGACCATATAGGGTAGCATTCACAGAGCATAATGCCATCTGAATAACATTATTCGTCAACTGTGGTCAGTTGTTTTTATTTTGTATTTTGTTGTTTAATATTTTGCATTTTTTAATTTATTTCAATAAATCATATCATACTAAAGAAGACTTACTATTTAGTTAAATACTATAAAATGATTCCTCAATAAAACAGTTTAGAAATAAAAGAAAGGGAGTTGGGCGGTAGTGCAGCGGGTAAAGTGCATGTGGCACAAAGCGCAAGGACTGGGATAAAGATCCCGGTTTAATCCCCTGGCTCCCCACCTGCAGAGGAGTCACTTCACAAGTGATGAAGCAGGTCTGCAGGTGTCTGTCTTTCTCTCCCCCTCTCTGTCTTCCCCTCCTCTCTCCATTTCTCTCTGTCCTATCCAACAATGATGACATCAACAACAACTACTACTACAACAATAATACAACAAGGGCAACAAAAAAAGGGAATAAATAGATATTTTTAAAAATAAAATAAAAGAGAGCAGATGCCTGGCAGTGGCACACCGGGTTAAGCACACATAGTACAAAGCACAAGAGCCTATGCAAGAATCTGGGTTCAAGACCCCAGCTCTCCACCTGCAGAGGGGAAGTTTCACAAGCGGTGAAGCAGGTCTGCAGGTGTCTCTCTGTCTCTCTGTATCTCTATCACCCCCTCCCCTCTCAATTTCTCTCTGTTCTATCCAATAAAATGGGAGAAAATGGCCACTAGGAGTGTGAATTTATAGTGCCAGCACTGAGCCCCAGTGATAATTCTAGAGGCAAAAAGAAAAAAAAAAACTATCATTGAAGAAGAAGGAGGAAGAGAAGGGAAGGAAGGAAGGAAGGAAGGAAGGAAGGAAGGAAGGAAGGAAGGAAGGAAGGAAATGGGGAAGGGGAAGCAGCCTGGAGATTATTAAGGCTCAGTGAAGAGTCAGTCTTCTTGTCTGCATTATATCTAGCCTGTCTACACCTGTCTGTGTACAAAGCCCTCTTCATCCAAGGACACCAGTCACAAAATAGACTATCACCTATCCAAAGGCCCCATTTTAACTACTGTTCGTCCTTAAAGATTATATATCTGGAGGCGTGGGCAGAGGAACATGTTTTGGTCTGTAACCCTGGGTTATATCCTGGTTGATGATAAGGTGTGTGACCGACTCCAGATCCCAGGGAATCTGTCCAGGCCACCCACCTGCCTGGGAACCCTGCCCATCCATCCTCTCCTTGAATGTACTTGCAGCCTTTCATGTCCCCTAAGGCTAAGGTTCGGGGTGTTAGGTTTGAGGATGTGGACTCTGGGAGGCTGCGCCTTGTGAGAGATGGCATTGCTGTCCACGGGCTCCCTCCAGAAGGGGCAGTGGAATAGCACGGGGTGCCCACTGTTGATTACTGCAGTTCCAGCTGTCCAGGTCTCCAGGTCTCTCTCCCTCCCTCCACATCTGGAAACATTCATAGCATCTCGGGGTGACCAGTGCTGCTCTCAGTCTCGATACTGAAGCCATGTTGGGGTCAGACGCCCCTTCTGCTTCTGCAGGGTGATGACACCAGAGAGAATGCTTTCTCCCCACGTTCCAGCAAGTCTGAGTGCTACCTGTCAGCATACCAGAGCATGTGTCAGCACAGAGGCTGCAAAGGAAGAAGCAGAAAACTGCAGAAACAATCATAGAAAGACAGTCTGGAGACCAGACAGCATGGTCCAGCAAAGAGCAGGATGCATCTGTGAGGGTCTGAGTGCCAGGAGGTGCCAGGACACAGCTGCAGCTTTTGTGTGGCTGCCCCAAGGGCCAAGACACCCCAACTTTGTGACAACCACCACGACCCCCGCCTTTCTCTCAGGTGTGTGTTCTCACATTATTACAAAACTTTGTGGATGTTTCAGGCATTAGAACTTAATGAAATCCGCCCCCCCCTAATTTTCAGTCTGTGACCTGAAGCGATGTAATGAGGACTGTTATTTTGTTTCCTTTTATTCGCTTTCTTTTCTGATTGTGTATCTATCCATTATCAAGAATAAATCTTGTTAAAAGACAGACATAAAAGCCTGTGGGTTTTCATTGTTGAAGCAAATTTATTTTCTGGTTCATTTAATGATAATCAAATTACAGACAGATAAAAAGTGAGAGGCAAGTTATTCAGTCTTGCTGGGTCACAGCTGCATTGTCCTGACCTGAGAACACAAACAGCTTCTGTTGAGGGGTTGAGAAAGCCCATCATTTCACTGGCAGAAATGAAAGAAACCCCCCCATTCTAAACTCTGTATGAATTCAATAATTAGAGCATTTAGATGAATTAATACAAAGGTAAAAGGTGATGGGTGGGACTCTAAATCAGATAGCTCCCTGTAGGCTTTTCAACAAGGCCAAGAACTGTCACTTAATCAGTGATCTTTCCACATCTGGTCAGTCAGCAGGCCCTGTGGTCTGTACGGATGGCACAGACATGGGGGGGGGGCTTCATGACCAGCGGAGCAGGGCAGCAGGTGTCTCTCTGTTGCTCTCCCTAAGCTTCCCCCCTTTCTCTCTTGATTTATTTCTGCTTCTATACAATAAATAGATTAAACAACTATTTTTTTTAAAGTCGACACTATGCCATCTGTGTGCCTCTCGATAGGACTGAAAGACTATTATTATAAAAATTCTGGAAGTGACTTACTTATGCTTTTTTTTAAATCAAATTGTCCTATGTTTTACTATTTCCCACCTGTTTTCAATTCAGTTTAGTATCTATTATGCTCATTATCAATGTCTTGTTCTCTGTTATAGTATCTCTCTCCCCTCTTAGCTCCCACAGTGTTAGGTCATCATCATTTACACAGAAAGAATGCTCAAAGAATCAAACATGGCTTCCTTGAGATAGCTGGGCCGGGCCTGGAGAGATAGTTGACCAGGAAGAGGACATGCACTGCCCGGTGCACGGCCCAGGTCTAAGCCCCTCCGAGAACCACCCAGGAGTGGGGAGTCTATGGTGTCAGAGGTGACTCTGTGCCTGTGGTGTCTCTCTCCAGGTGAAAGAGAAAAGGGTCTAGAGACATGAAGTCAGCATTTGTCAGGTTCAGTTTCGCAAACAGAAGCTCTGGCTTAGACAAGGCAGCAACAGAAAGAGACAGGACGTCTAATCCAATTAGTGCCCTTGTAGTGAGTGTTTAAGAAAGAAGTGAATGTCTCCAATATTAAAATCCAGTGAGGGCTTCCTGTCCTGTTTGTTATGTTATAATTGTATTTGCTGCATCTACTATAAAATATCTTCTTCATTTACAATGGCCTTCCCTTGGCAACTATGAATAGTACATTCTGTAAGACATTTGGCATATATGCAATCACAGCGTGCATATACCAAGAAATGCATGCTTTATTCTAATTTAGGTATTTTTTATATTTATTTTTCCCTTTTGTTGCCTTTTTATTGTTGTTGTAGTTATTATTGTTGTTGTAGTTATTATTGTTGTTGTAGTTGATGTTGTCGTTGTTAGACAGGACAGAGAGAAGTGAAAAAAAGAGGGGAAGACAGAGAGGGGAGAGAAAGATAGACACCTGCAGACCTGCTTCATCACCTGTGAGGTGACTCCTCCACAGTTGGGGAAACAGGGGCTCAAACAGGGATCCTTAAGCCCGTCCTTGTGCTTTGTGCCACCTGTGCTTAACCCACTGTGCTACTGTCCGACTCTCTAATTTAGCTATGTATTATTTAGCAATAAATTCCATTTTATATAGGTGAGAATTCTTCATCGTAAAGAGAGTAAATGGACTGGTAAATTAAATAAAAGGACACAGTGACTAGAAACTACTATAACGGGTGTTGGGCTGTAGTGCAGAGGGTGGAGCAAAGCTCAAGGACCGGCATAAGGATCCGGGTTCGAGTCCCCGGCTCCCCAGCTGCAGGGGGTTCACTTCACAAGCGGTGAAGCAGGTCTGCAGGTGTCTGTCTCCCCCCACCCCCGTCTTCCCCCCCTCCTCTCTCCATTTCTCTCTGTTCTATCCAACAACGACGACATCAATAACTACAACAATAGTAACTACAACAATAAAATAAGGGCAACAAAAGGGAATAAATCAATATTAAAAAATTAAAAAGGAACTACTATAACAATTAAGAGAGGTCAGCAAAGAGACTGTCATGCCTGAAGCTTTGAAGTCCCAGGTTCAATCTCCTGCACCACCATAAGCCAGAGCTGAGCAGTGAACTCTGGTTAAAAAAAAAAAAAAACTTCAGAGGCCATTTGAAAATATTTTGAAATTATGTATAAATCCAAGCTTTTGTGCAAATGAGATTAAATGATTGATAACGTTTTAAAAATACATCATAAATGTATAAATGCATGTGGAAACATATTCCCTATTCTATTCAGCTGCATTAAAATCTGTTCCCTTGGCTTCAGGAAAATTCCTTCAGCTTAAGGTCAGACGTACTGCATGGGTGGTGTAGAAAGAGTTGAATGAACCTACAGTTCTCAATCATTAGGTGAGAACTAGAAACTTAGGTCTCAAATTGCTTTTTGTAGTTGGATTGCTATTTCTTTATTTTTTTTATTTTCAATTCTCTTCCCTGGTTGGGGGGTGGGTGGAGAGGTCAACATTACCAGATCCACTTGATAAGATTTTCAGTATTGGTGCCTGGGATTCAGCCCGGGTTATTTATGACAGAATATTGCAACCTTCTTCCTAGCCTTCAAGTCAGCTCCCCCCCCCCCCCCCCCCACACACACACACACTCCGTGAGGCCTCCACAGAGCTCCTCGGGCTCCCTGGTACCCAGGTGCAGACAATGCCGTATTTATGGAACTACTTTTCAAATGAAATCAAGTTTCTATGCAGCGAAGAAGAAACTATCTGGATTTTTTTCAAGCATTTAAGATATCTGATTTATAACTGTAACAATGTACTTCAGGAATATGGTCACTCATTTTTTTTTCTTTTTAAAAATATTTTCTTAGGGATTTACAAGATTATAGCTACTACACGACTCTTGCCACCAAAATTCTGTGCCCTGTTCCTCTCTACCAGTGACCACCACAGTTCGCCCAAGGTCATGTGTTTCAGTTCTCTATATGCCACATGGGAGTGAAGCCATTCTGTAGCTGACTTTCACGTCCTTACCTAAGTCACTAAGATCACCTCCACCAATTCCACCCATTTTGTCCCAAAATCTAGCTTTTTAACTGCTGAGTAGTACCCCACTGAGTATATGACCCATGACTTCTCTCTTTCTCTCTCTCTCTCTTTTTTGCTTTGCATTTTGTAAGACTCACAAGTCTCTCTTTCTCTCTCTCTCTTGCTCTGCATTTTGTTAAGACTCACATGAGTGACTTTTTATTCTATTTATTCTATTCCTCCCCTGTCCCCAACCCAACTCTAAGTATTTCTCTCTTTTAAAAATTATTATTATTTTTATTGCCAACAGGGTTATTGTAGAAGCTCAGTTCTAGCAGTAAGAATTCACCACTCCTGGTGGCCATTTTGTCCCCTCCCCTTTTTTCTATTTTATTGGATAGGACAGGGAGAAATTGACAGAGGATGGGAAATAGGGAGAGTGAGAGAGACACCTGCAGACCCACTTCACCACTCATGAAGCTTCCCCCTGCAGGTGGGGAGTAGGGCTCAAATCCACATCGTTGAACATGATAATGTGTGCGTTTCCCCACGTACACTGCTGCCTGGCCCCTTTGCCTGATATTTTATTGATTTAATAAAGATCAGCAAGACCATAAGTAAGAGGGGAACCAATCCACCAATTCCCACCAGCAGGGTTCAGTAACACATCCCCACTGTTCTGCTTTTCTTATCTTTTCCTTTCTCACCCCTCAACTTGTGCTTGAGTATTCCCGTTCATTCATATAGTCCTGCAGTTTGTTTCCTTCTTTATATTTCTGTTGTTACTAAGTAGGCTCCCATCTTGCAAACTAGATCTTCAGGAGGGGGTAGATAGCTTAATGGTTATGCAAAGAGACTCTCATGCCTGAGGTCAAACCTGAAGTCCCAGGTTTAATCCCTCACACTAAATAAACCAGAGTTGATCAGTGATGTGGTAAAAAAATAAAATAATAATAATAATAAAAGTAATTTTAGAAAGCCTAGATCTTTGCACCAGTTGTGTTACAAAAGACGCAGCTTATTCTATATAATCTATAAGAATAATCTAGGGCTGACCTTTCAAGTGCCAATAAGAAGGGCAGGCTACACCATTATGATTTGAAAATGATAAGTTTGCTTTCTGGGACCTTGGACACTGGAGAGAGCTCAGGACTAGCATGGCATATGCTAGGGTGGCCATCTGGCTCCCTCTCTCATATATAAACAAACATTAACACAAAAACAGGGGAAAAATATCCTTAGTTCACATGTTGCCCAACAATTATCAGGAAGTCACAACTTTTCATTTATCAGACACTTTGGGTTGGTACCAGATAATCTCCCCTCCATCATGAAGTTTAGTTCTGAAAACATAGTTTAAATATTATAATATGTTGGTGTTCTTGAACAAGGCTCCCAGAGAGCTAAGTTAGTAAAAGTTGTTCATATGTTACCACATCTTGCTTTAGACATAAATTTAAGCAAACATGAAATTTATGTTTAAATACTAAATTCAAGAAGTATATTTATTTATTGTACCTACGATTTTAAAAAGTATCAGACCGTGTTGTCTGGGCAAAGTATCCACTTTTTGTTGCTTAATATTAGTTACCAGAACTCACTGTGGTAAGGCTACATATGCATAAAGATATCTCCCTCTGTCCTCTGCAGGTAGGATGACCACATTAGCAACTGGGTTCCAGATGCTACCATGACGCCAACCAGACTCCCAGGGCAGATAGCCCCACCAATGTGTCCTGGAGCCCAATTCCCAGAACTCTGCCCCACTAGGGAAAGAGAGAGAGGCTGAGTGACCTAAGTTATTGTCTGGGGAGATGGTGCCATAGTTGGAAAAAGGACTAGAAAGCTGCATCAGGGAAAGTTTCCAAATATGGCAAAAGTATATAAATATTGTTGACTGTAAACCCCACCTGTCTGATCTGGGGCCCATATTCACTACAGGAGCCTGTGTAGCCTCTGCATCCCTGTAGGTCTGAGCTCACATTCTGTGGTCACGGCTTGGAACAGTCCAGGCTGCATTTATTTCAGGACCCATCTTCCTCGGATATTAGATAGAGTATGTTGTCCAACCTCCCTTTGGAGAATGGAACATTCCCTGCCATTGTTGATCCACATTGAGGGCAAGGTCCTATAGGGGCCCACAAAGGGGTCCATTATATTGATCCTGATGGAGATGACCAGTGATAGTGGAGAGTGGCATCTGTTAGAGTTCCCGAAAGCCCACTTCTAATCCCACGTGTGAACTAAAGATGATTTTCACCTGTTGTTGTGTTAAATATTTGTTTATATATGAGAGAGAGAGCCAGATCACCACCCTAGCATATGCATGGCCAGGGGTGAGCTTGGGAAGCTGCCTACACTCCTATTATAGCTATCAGTAGACACTGGTCTAGGCAGTTTAAGTTGCCATCATTCCTTCCACCTGTTCAGAGCATATAGGGTCTCCTATCATAGGCCTTACTTTCCTTACTGAAACCAAATCTAAGAAAAGTTCATTGTGTCCCAGCAAGATACAGGGCAAACCAATGCATCTGAAAATTGCAATCTGCTTCTGACATTTGGTATATCTCTTCTCCATCACCTAACACTAAGGCTTCCTTCTTAGGATTTTGAGAATTATTCATAATGAATTCATCCCTCTGAATATACATACCCATTACTGTATGTTTACTTTCACCTTTAAAGAAAACATTTCAACAGTAAATTAATATTTACTTATAAATTATTCATTTCTTCTGCCTGGAATAGCATTTTCTACCAAACTGTATAAATATGCAGTAACATTATTTTCCGTATGCTTTGTTTTCTCAACTGGCTAGCCCACTTTTTAAACATTTTTTGAGATTTTTTTCCATTTGTTTTGATGAGAGACAAAAACCAGAGCTCTGCTCAGCTCCGACAAGTGATGGTTCTGGGGACTGAACCTGGCACTTCTGGGGTTCCGGGCAAGCAGGCCGTGGGTGCTAACACTGAGCTACCCCCTTGTCATTTCATTCATCTTATTTGGACAGTCTTTACGGCTATCTGAAACAAGATGTGGTAATAAGGAGGATTTTAAGCTCTGGAGAAATGTCATAAATGCAATATCATAAATGCAATTAAGCTCTGGAGCAATATCATAAATGCAATTCCTTCAAATAAGACAAAATTTGGACTCTATGATAGATACTGAAAACTCGTTGTGAGACATTAATTAACCTTGAGCTAGTCACATATGAGGGGGAAAAATCATACAATAAACATCATTTTTAAACTTAATTTTTAATTACTATCTTTATTCATTGGACAAAGAGAGCCAGAAATCAAGAGGTTAGGGGAAGATAGGGCAAGAGACAGACACCTGCAGCACTGCTTCACCACTCACCAAGCTTTCCCCCTGCAGGTGGGGACAAGGAGCTACTCATTTCTTATTCTAGTTACTCCCGTTAACCTCTATAATTTCCTGAGTTCACAGAGGATTTTCCATTTGAAGACATTTCATATCTCGCCCACCCAAGCCAAGTTAGGACACCATGGCTCAAGAATGTTCCTTGTTCAGCATGGCCCCTTCTTTCTGTTCAGTCATTGCATCATTATGAATCACTAACACTCTCAAACCTGTCACTCCTTATCCTTCATTCTGCACACTTATCCATATCTATTGACAGACTATTGAGTGTGTCCCTTGTATTAATTTATTTAAATTTCTAGAGCATCACTTTGCTCTGGCGTATGGTGGAGCTGGACACAACCTGGTGCCCCAAGCCTCATGCAAATCCTGTCCTCTAATGCTGTTATCTGGATTATTACAGAAGTCGCACAGGCATGCACACACATGCACACACACATACACACACACAGAGTCACTGCTCCTTTTACATATCTTCCCAAGCTATGCCAGCTATTTCCAGCTGAAACAAATTCAGAATTTTACTGACAGTAAGATGAGACCTATGTAAGTCATGAGTGTCTAATGCATGAACTAGTGCTTAATATTAGACGTCTGTACAGATTTCTACTCTTTCCACCATTCCTTTTCTTAGAGCCTATTCTGATCCTCTATAAGTAGTCAGTTATCTCTGCATATAAATCAACTATTTACTTTGCTTGGAATATCTTTTCTTCTATTCACTTAAAAATTCTTAATACCTCACTGAAGTCTTACTACTTTTGGAAACATATGCCGATTTCCCCCCCAGACTGAATTCCCTTTTGTCGGTGACCTGCTGAGATCTTGCTTAAGCTCTTGCACTTGCTGTTTCTTTGCAAGTCTATCTTCTTCAGAGACCATAGATATTAAGGCAGAAGCTGTGTCCTATCCATCTTTCTTTTAGCAGTGCCAAGTGCTGTGCTTGACGTCTATATTGCACTCAGGAAACACTGAAAGCATGCTAGCTGGATGAATGATGAATGAAGAGTCAGCAAGGTCACAGGGAGGAAGGTGACTTCAGGACTCTGTAGATACACTTTATTCTCAAGAGATGGTCAAATGAGTTTGGGGGAATACAGAAAATGATTGATGACCCAATGAAAATAATGGAGTTATTTGGGTTGGGAGGAAGGATTGAAAGATTAGTAGTGTTTGATTTAAACTTCAACAAGTATGTGCTGAGGCATACAAGGATGATTTGAAGTTTGATTTGTGAGGGACTAGAGGGTTTGCATTTCTGGGAAATTTCAATAATGAAAGGCAATTGGATGTCTTACATTAGCCAAAATAAAAGGACATAATAGATAAATGTGAGAGGTACTCATCGTGACAGGAAAGTCACTGCTTTTTAAATATAATTAATTTATATGTATTTATTGGATAGAGACAAGTAAATCCAAAAGAAAGGGGGATATGGAGCATGTAAATGAAGGAGAGATGACTGCATCACTGCTTCACTGCTTATGAAGCTCCCTCCTGCATGAGGGAAGACAGAGGTTGTGTCTTACTCAACTTTTTGTAGTGTTACAGGTGTCTGTCTCTCTCCCTACCTCTCCCTACCCTCTGGATTTCTGGCTGCCTCTATCCAACAATTAAAGACCTGGACCTAGAAGCCAGGGCCTTGAACATTGTAACACATGTAGCAAGTATAACTAGGTGGATCACCTTGTCCTCTCTTGCTTTGCTTTTGTGATTACTTATTTTAGGAAAATATAATGATGTGTGTTGGGTAGTGTTGCATCTGGTTGAGCACACAGGTTACAATGTGCAAGGATCCAGGTTTGATCCCCTTGTCCTCACCTGCAGGGAGAAAGCTTTGTGAGTGCTGAAGCAGTGTTGCAGGTGTCTGACTCTTGCCCTATCTTCCCCTAACCTCTCAATTTCTGGCTCTTGATGTTTGTCCAAAACAAATCTTAAATGTATCTGCAACTATGCAATGTATGAATTTTCATGTTGGAGTCCTTTGAAGTTTTCAATCTACACTTATGTGTCTCTTTGATAAATTATGATTATCTACCATACAGTTTACACAGTGGGTTGGGCTATGGTTACAAAGTGGTCCTGGTGGTGGGGAGTGGGTAGAGGAGGGGGGTTCCTGGAGCATGATGCTGCAAAAGGACCCAAGTTGGCCATGAGGGCTGCTACATCTAACAAGTTGAAGTGAGAAATGTTGCGCTCAAATACAAACAAAACAGATAATAGAGGTGGTGTGAAGCTGTACCCTACATGCTTACATCTCAGAAACAACTAAGAAAATAAATTATAAGAAATAAATAGTTCTAGGGTTGGGGAAGGGGCACACTGAGTGAAGCACTCATGGCACAAAGCTCAAGAACCTGCACAAGGATCCTGGTTTGAGCCCCGGCTCCCCACCTGTAGGAGGGTCGCTTCACAAGTGGTGAAGCAGCTCTGCAAGGTGTCTGTCAAATTAATACTCTGCTAAAGAGGATTTCCATTCTCTTGGGCAAAGGTCTGTGATGGCAGCTTTAAAAAAATACCCAACCATGAGTGAACTGAGGAGATGACCCCTACCCTGAGAGAACACGTAAGCAGATGTGAGAAACAGGAGCCAAGATTTGCCTTTATGCACAGGCTCACGTGTGCCCATAAATTAGGGAACACATAGACCTGAAACAAAGTGCACAGTAGTCTGCAGTGAGTCAGTGAATGAAGCGAGCAAGGAGAACGACCTGAAAAGACACCATAACGTACCTAATGAAATAGTGTCTACTTAGCCCTAGACACCCTCCTCACCTACTTCCTATTACGCTTCCCTCCCTCACTCCAAAGCTTTGCTTCTTCTTCTAGCGTTTGCCCTTCTTCCGTAGCCAGTCAACAACGTCAGGTTGAGCCTGATGTCAAGTTTCGAGACCTCCTTTGAATCTGGAGAGGTGGCAGTCGTTGACTATGTGGGTCATAGTCTGTCTGGAGCCGCAGGGGCAGTTTGGGTCGTCTCTGGCTCCCCAGCGATGGAACATAGCGGCGCACCGGCCATGGCCTGTTCCATAGCGATGGAGGAGGGCCCGATCATAACGTGCTAGGTCAAAGCCAACCTTGGCAAAGTAAGGACTGCAAAAGCTGAATAAGGGCAAGAGACTGGCACACTTTAATGATGACTCTTAAGTCACTATCAGGCCACCCCATCAGCTGGGGCCCTAGCTGGGGAGTCCTGAGATTCCCAAACTGACATGATGAGCCTAGACCTCAAATAAACCCCTCTCTCCTCTGTCACTGGTCATCTTCATCAGGAACAACACAAGAGACCTCTCTGTGGGCCCCCATAGGACCTTGCCCTCAATGTGGACCAAGAACCATAAAGAATGTTCCATCCTGTGAAGGGAGGGTGGATAACATAGTCTTTTCTACCACCTGAGGAAGATAGGTCCTGAAATTTGGGAAGTTTGGAACATTCCTACTCATGACCACAGAATATGAGCTCAGATCTACAGGGACTAAGAGGTCACACAGGCTCCTAAGCTGAATATGGGCCCCAGATCACATCAGTGGGGTTTACAGTCAACAATATTTATACCCCTTTCCCATATTTGGTAGCTACTCTCTTCCCTGATCCGTTTTTATGGTCCTTTTTCCAGCCATGACATCATTTCTCCAGACAATAACCTGGGACTACCTGCATATCAGATGTCAGACTCAGAAAAACTAACTAGTATAATCAAGGGTCCTTTGGAATATAACTAAAATATGCCTACTAGCTATCTTCAAAACGGAGACCCCAAATCTTCATCTGCACTATTCTAGCCTTTAGGTTCATGATTAGTCAACAATTTGTTTGGCTTTATATGTTAACTCTTTTTTCAACCACCAGGTTCCAGATGCTACCATGATGCCAACAGGGCTTCTCTGGACAGATGACCCCACCAATGTGTCCTGGAGCCCCGCTTCCCCAGAGCCCTGCCCCACTAGGGAAAGAGAGAGACAGGCTGGGAGTATGGATCCACCTGACAACGCCCATGTTCAGTGGGGAAGCAATTACAGAAGCCAGACCTTCCACCTTCTTCTTCCCATAATGACCCTGGGTCCATACTCCCAGAGGGATAAAGAATAGGAAAGCTATCAGGGGAGGGGATGGGATATGGAGCTCTGGTGGTGGGAACTGTGTGGAGTTGTACCCCTCTTATCCTATGGTTTTGTCAGTGTTTCCTTTCTATAAATAAAAAAATAAAATAAAACATATTTTCGTTTATATATCAAAGCTACTTGGGTTCATCTTCAACTATTGATGGCAACTGAAATTTCCTTCCAAATTGGTATGGTTTTTGTGACATCACTCTCTGTTTCCCTTTGCCAGATTACTTATTGGTTAACAAAGGTTTTCTGTGATGCTAACATATGTCATCTCAATAAAAGATAACAGATTCTGTGTGTCAATGTGCATATATAGCTTCTGCTGCCACTGCCTAATTTTACTGATATTTAGAATAAATAGTAAATTTGATATATGCTCATTAAACTGCATCTAGTCATTCAGAAAATATAGAGTTATCTCAGAATCTGTGTGATTTCTGTCTAAATGCCCAAGAGATTATACATAATGGGAAAGATGAACTCACTTTACTATGCCATTTTTATTTTGTAATTTTAATGGAATAATTTTTCTTATCAATATGGAATATTAAAATGCCACTGTATAAATTATCACAAACATAAAGTTGATTTAAAAGAGCCTATGCAAATGATAGAAACTGAATCCATCTGCTTTGGTTTTAAGCACCTTGAGTGAGCTATTAATATTGACTGAAAATCCAGCCACTCTTCTACCAATAATTTCTGAGACTTCACATTCTTCTGTGCTAAATTGCATAGAAGAATGACAGAAAGACCATTAGAAAATTCTATTTTGGGTATTAGAATAGATATAATATACTGCAATTTATTTTAATGAGTTGCAAACTGTAAACTGTTTTAAGAGTTGCATGTGATATCTTTTAATTATTAGTTGTTGCTGTGTAAGTGTATTTAAAATCATGTTATTTTAACTACAGTAAATGATTAAAAAAAAAAAAAAACCTCTTCAATATACTTTTTTTTTCTTATGGATGATAGGTCATTTATGCTTAAAAGAAAAGAGTGCTTTTTAAAACCCCTCAAAGGAGAATGTGATGTTGTGTAGGAAACCTGTTCCTTAAAAGGAATGAGCCTACTAATTCAACCTGGGTGTGAATTGACAAAAAATACCTTGGCAAATTAAATGCTGAATAGTTACCTATAAGAACATGCCTATTATTTTCTATGCATTCATTCTATTAAAGTTTGCAAAGTTTAAAATAAGCAAAACTCAAGAAGTTCCCCCTTAGAACTCAGAATCAGAGATGGAAACTAACCCTGGATGCTTGCCCCTGGATGACAGCTTGGGGAATTGCGTAAGGACCAGTAATAACGAGAACCATTCTTCCCTGTGTGGAAGAAGAAGGCATCTTCACGAGGGAAAACATGGAGACCTGTTTCTTTAAAAGATTTTTTAAAACTTTTCTTATTTTTTTATTATTGGATAGAAACAGAGAGAAATTGAGTGGGGAGGGGTAGACAGAGAGACAAGAGAGACGCCTGCAGCCCTGCTTCACCATTCTGGAAGTTTCCCCGCCCCCTGCAGGTGGGGCCCGGGGGCTTGAACCCGGGTCCTTATGCACTGGAATATGAGGGCTTCACTAGGTACACCACCGCCTGGCCCCACTACTTCATGTCAGAAGAAATTGGAGAAGGACAAAAAATATCTGGATGTGTTTTATAGAACAGAATAGGGTTTTATCGCTCACAGAATTAGAAGAGTTTGAGTCTCCAGCCGGAATCCTTGCCCCAGGGTAAAGCAGAGACAGTTCAGCAGCACTTATGAGGACGGTTTGCACTGAAGCAAAGAGGCACCGTGTGAGAAGGGAGCTTCCCAAGCGGGTCTAAAGGACATCTGATAACCGTTGAGACAGACCACAGGAGGGGAAGCCAGGGATGCAGTTTTGCTCAAGCTCAGCCTGTCCCTCACTTCCTGGTGGCTGAAAATGGAATGTTCTTTTTTAGTATTCATTCCAGAGTCAAAACCCAAAATATGATGACAGGGGCCGCTTAATATTTCTTTTTAAAGGTGTATTCCCTTGGACCTTGAAACCCTGCTATGAAATTACTAATTAATATTTGGCAAAGAATTTGGAAAGGTGAGTATTCCCAGACATGTCATAAAATATCCCAGTTAGAATCTAAAATCAAGGCTACAGTACACCCATTAAAAGGATTTATAACTGTGCTTTAACTTCAAGTAGAGATGAAAAGAACACTAGACAGCTGTTAAGGGCTGAGAGCAGAAAATACGCTCTGCTATTCATCAAATAAGAAGGTGCCCAGGATACTGAATTTGTTTAAAGTTGCTGGGAGGTGTTGGAGAATTAAATAAGCTTGGAATTGATTTTTTCAAACTGGAACATCATTTGCAATTCAGCTGATCATCTAATATGACAACACTCTCAGGAATATTTGCAATAGAGATGTTTACTTATGAAATAACCAGAGCCTTGTATTGGGTCATTTGATATATTACCTTAAACTGGGAAGACAACTCCCCAAGAGAGACTTGAAGGGCTACTCCCAGACATCATGGTAGACAGTCTCAGCTCACAACCCTGGGTTAACATGTGCCAGTTTGAGTGTCTGGCTAGTGAATTGTTTGCTTTAGAAATCGACATAGGCTGCAAGGTCGAAGAGACAGCTTACCAGGCAGGCTATGTGTCTTGTCATCTTGGGGCCCTGATTTGAACCCTCCTAGCACATAGGCAGTGCTTAGGCACCAGAAGAAACTCTGGTGTAAACTTTATCCAAACAAAAATGTAGCCCAGAGTGGTTAAAACATTGCATGTGTGAGGCTATGGTTCTACAAAAAGATAAGATGGGCTACAGAACAAATCTTTAGATAGGAAGTAAAATTCTACTCAGGACGTCTTCCATCTGCAGGGTAAGCATGTCTCCTGGAGGTCTGCAGCAAAGTGAAGGACTCTGCAGGGTGGGGAGACCTCCAGGGCCTCATACATGATGGTGGAGCAGAACCAAGGCTGGGGATGACAGCATTCTGCAGAAAACTGAGAAATTCCCCATGTGTATCAAGAACTGTGTTGACTATAAAACCATTAATCCCCCCCAATAAAAAAAAATTAAAAGAATGCTCTCTTGAAAGTTCATGCAGAAAAATCTATGTGTACCCCAAGCCAAATAATTAAGGTGTATGCATAGGCTAGATGACATGAATGTTGCTTTTCATGCTACCTAAGAATTTATAGCCTCCTAAAACAAGTTTTTAAGATTTTAAAGACTAGCACTCACTGGGGAAAGTTGAGTTTCTTTTTAAATGTAGTTTTTAACATTTGAAATTCTATAAACAAGTAGAAACATATAATTTTTCAAGAGACTCGCCATGTGTTGGGTAGTATGCCACCCCCCCCCCCACTTCTGTCTCTAATCCTGCTTAACTACGCACCAGCATGCCTGTATGGCATTGGTTTGAGCCCACTCAAAGCTGCGGTCTATTTACATAACCTCTGTTAACAAGCACCACCCTCCCTCCAGGGCATTGGTGGTTCAGTGGTAGAATTCTCGCCTGCTCCGCCCCCTCTCCTTGTCACACCCTGATTTTCACCAGTCACTTTTCTCTCCACCCTCTCTACATCACATCCTATTCACACCCTACTTGGAAAGTATATATAAGGACAGGATTGTTCGTTTTAGTTAGTTTTAGTTTTAGTTTTAGTTTTAGTTTAGCTTGGCTTAGATTGTGCTGTGTTCTGCATGAGTAAAGAGATACTGCGTACAGCTCAACCATGAGTCCCTGGTCGTCTGTCTCTGCTTGTGAAGCTAGTCCGACAGCCATGTCATGGCCATGAGGTTCTGTGAGGACTTTTGTCCTGTCCCACTGCTGCTCCCAGCACCACACAAGGGCCATATATCTTGACATATATACATATATATATATATATATATATATATATATATATATATATATATATATTGATATAAAGATCAAGACAAATCTCTGAAACGGAAGTTTACTTATTTGAAGCTGCATTTGGGGTTTTGTTTGTCCATTCTTAAGATACAGAGAGGCAGGAGCACACTAACCCCTTCATATGATGGTGCTGGGGACAGAACCTGTGATTTCTCTAGTCATGCAACCCTCAGGCATGCAAATACTGTGCTCTAACACACTGAGCTATATGCCTGACCCTGCAAATTAATTCTTCAAAAAGCTTTACAGAGCCATGACTACTAACCTATGGTTATTGTCAGTAACACCACTTTATCAACACTAACAAGAACAAACAAAAATACAAAGGAGAGTGTTGCATACCATAGCTAAGCACACACAATACCAGGCACAAGGACCCACGTTCAAGCACCTGGTCCTCACCTGCAGGGGAAAATTTCACAAGTGGTGAAGCAGAGCTGCAGCTCTCTCTCTCCATCTCCTCTTCCCCTCTCAATTTCTCTCTGTCTGTATCCAATAGTAAATAAATAAAATTTAATTGAATTAAAAAAAAGAAAACAGAAAAAGTCACAATGGATATTGCTTATATCATTGGAGGATTCCTTTTTATCATGTTTTGCCTTTAAGCAAATGTTGCTGAAAGATCTCTCCTTATTATCTGAATTAGGACTTATCAAATAAAGAGCACATTGTTTTTATTGCACTAAAATGTTGAGAGATGCAGAAGGTGAAGAGGTGAACCAATACACCCAGATGGGACTCTGGAATTTTGCAAAATTTGATCAAACAGTTCAGGTAACTATTGCCAATGGGGAAGCATCATAAGTGTGAATGCCAGGCTCCCCCCAGCTGTGAGATATCACAACGGGAACAGGAACAGGGATTCAACAGGTCTGGCACTTTGAGATTTCTGATACACATCCTTCTACTACCTCTACTTCTACTTCCACTCCCACTTCCACTTCCACTTCCTCTTCCTCTTCTTCTTCCTCTACTTCTACTTCTTCCACTTCCACTTCCGCTTCCGCTTCCACTTCCTCTTCCTCTTCTTCATCTTCTTCTTCTTCTCCTTCTCCTTCTTCTACTTCTCCTCCTCCTCCTCCTCCTTCTTCTTCTCCTCTTCCTCCTTCTCTTCCTCCTCCTCCTCCTCCTCCTTCTCCATCTTCTTTAATTTTATTGGGTGAGGTTAATGAATTACAGTATATCTGTACAGTTTTCTTGTTCTGCAAAACAGGTACCTGCTGCACACTTTTATCTTCCCCTCATCAGGGGCTTCAAACCCCCTCTTTCCCAATCCCCTGTTCCTTTCCCTCCCCAGGACCCTTTGCTTTCTCCCCCAGCCCAAGTTTCATCCCATGTTCCCCTTTCCTAACTCTGTCTCCAAAGTTCCACTTATATGCAGAGTTATCCCATATTCATCCTCACACCACTCTAAGCTACTGGACCTTTAACAATCAACCCCAAGAAATATCACAGTAACATTGTCCAAAAGTAAGGACAAGGAAGAAATATTGCAAGTCGCAAGGGAAAGGAAGACATTGACATACAGAGACAGACCCATCAGGCTCTCACCAGATTCTCAACACAGACCCAAGAAGCAATAAGGGACTGGAATGATATTTTTACAATATCAAGAGGTGATAATTATCAACCATATATATTATATCCTGCCAAATAATCATTCATGTATGAAGAAGAAATCAAAATCTTCCCAAACATGCAGAAGTGGAAGGAATTCACCACCAACCCTGATCTACAAGAACTATTGAAAGGAGAACTATAAGAAAAGAAATAAAGGAACTCTAACTCCAAAGAGGTCACCTGTAATGGAGTATAAATGGACACTCAAGCAAAGGCAACACAAGGACCAACCATATAGGAAAAGGGAGGGCAGAAATGACAGACTGGCATGACTAGTGTGCGTGAGCCAAGGCCAACCATCAAAGACCTAGACAGCAGAACAGAAACTCTTCCATCTTAGTCTCTGAGAGAGCGGGGAGGGGAGAGAGAGTAGATCACTACTCAGCTCTGACCTATGTTGTTCTGGGGGTGGGACGTGGAACTGCACGTGAACTAGTCCGATCTTGTACCACTGGAGTATAGCTCAGATCCTTAGATTTATTCAATTTTTAAATAAAATTAAAGTTAGATTTTAATTTTAATAAGTCGTAGATGATAAGGTGATATAGATAGGTTATATATATATATATATATATATATATATATATATATATGTGTGTGTGTGCATATATTTAACTGCAAGCTTATAAAGGGAGAAAAAATAAAATACATAGTAAGAGAAGAAAAGCAAGCATCTAAGATCTGAGGTGATTCATTTGGAATATATGAAAAGTTATGACCCATTTTTGCATAGAAAAATAAGTTGGATAAGTCATGACTTTTCTGTTAGCAGAGTAGAATCAGGTTAAGAGACCATGTCAATTTCAAAAATGTAGCAGCACAATGTGTCACAGCCAAAACCTAGAAGCAAGCCAGGTATCCAACAACAGATGAGTGGCTGAGCAAGCTGTGGCCTAGATACACAGTGGAATACTATGCAGCTATTTAAAATGGTGATTTCAGGAGTCGGGCTGTAGCGCAGCGGGTTAAGCGCAGGTGGCGCAAAGCACAAGGACCGGCATAAGGATCCCGGTTCGAACCCCGGCTCCCCACCTGCAGGGGAGTCGCTTCACAGGCGGTGAAGCAGGTCTGCAGGTGTCTATCTTTCTCTCCTCCTCTCTGTCTTCCCCTCCTCTCTCCATTTCTCTCTGTCCTATCCAACAATGACAACAATAATAACTACAATAATAAAACAACAAGGACAACAAAAGGGAATAAATAAATAAAATAAATATTAAAAAAAAATAAATAAAAAAATAAAATGGTGATTTCACCTTCTTCTCCTCATCTTGGATGGAACTTGAAGGAATCATGTTAAGTGAGAAGTTTGAAACAGAAGGATAAATATGGGATGATCTCACTCATAGACAGAAGTTGACAAACAAGATCAGAAGAGAAACCTTAGAGAAGAACTTGGATTGGAGTTGGTGTCTTGCACCAAAATAAAAGACTCTGGGGTGGGGGGAGGGTTCAGGTCCTGTAACATGATGGCAGAGGAGAACCTAGTGGGGATGGAATTGTTACGTGTAAAACTGTGAAATGTTATGCATGTACAAACTATTGTATTTTACTGTTGACTGTAAACCGTTTATCCCCCAGTAAAGAAATTTTAAAAAGAGAAATTTTCTTTTAGAGGATTAACACCCAGAATTTGGTAAGAATCATAGGTATCCAAGGGGAAAAATAGGCTTTTAAAACTATTTCAAAAGAAATTAAAAACATCTATCACAGAGGTTGGGCGGTAGCGTGGTGGGTTAAGCGCACATGGCGCGAAGTGCAAGGACCGTGTAAGGATCCCAGTTCAAGCCCCTGGCTCCCCACCTGCAGGGGAATCACTTCACAGGTGGTGAAGCAGGTCTGCAGGTGTCTGTCTTTCTCTCCCCCCTCTGCCTTCCCCGCCTCTCTCCATTTCTCTCTGTCCTATCCAACAATAACGACAACAACACAGGCAAAAAAAATAGGGAAAAATGGGCTCCAGGAGCAACAGATTCGTGGTACAGGCACTGAGCCCCAGCAATAACCCTGGAGGCAAAAAATAAATAAAAATAAATATTTCTATCAAAACTAACCTATCTTTTGCAAGGAAAGAAAGAGGGTTGGGAGAGAGCTGGGAATCTGAAGAACTGGAGGCATTTCTGAGCTGCAGTAGAAATATTGACACACTTAAAAAAAAATTAAGGATATTTTCAATTTTAATTTTTTTTAGTTTATTTGTTGGATAGAGACAGCCAGAAATCAAGAGGAACATGGGAGATAGACCTCTTAACCAAGCGTCAACCCGGCTTTGACCTAGCACGTTATGACTGGGCCCTTCTCAATCGCTATGGAACAGGCCGTGGCCGGTGCGCCGCTATGTTCCATCGCTGGGGAGCCAGAGACGACCCGAACTGCCCCTGCGGCTCCAGACAGACTATGATCCACATAGTCAACGACTGTCACCTCTCCAGATTCAAAGGAGGTCTCGAAACTTTACATCAGGCTCAACCTGACACTGTTGACTGGCTACGGAAGAAGGGCAAACGCTAGAAGAAGAAGAACCATTCACAAAGCTTTCCCCCTGCGGGCGAGGACCGGGGGTCAAACCTGGGTCTTTGTGCATTGTGATGTGTGCACTCAACCAGATGCGCCACCACCCAGCCCTTTCGTCAGGAGATTTTCTCCTCCGGTTCCATCCCTGCTTCCGTACTGTCTGGGCAGATGTCTGGCTTACTGCAGTCCTGTCATCTGTTGTTTACCAAAGCAGAGTCACCTACACCACCCATTAGTGCCGTTGAAGAAACTCTGATTTGTACAGATGAGTGTCATGGAGCCTTTCCTGTCCTCAGCTAATTTAAATAGATTTGTTGGTGCATCTGAAGGAGGGAGGAGTATGTCCTAATTTCAGCAGCTCATGAACTGAGACATTTCACTTTCACACATCCCCTGTCCTCTTCCTTAATTCAGCAGGCAGGCTGGAGTGTGTGCTTCCAAAGGCAGTTTCAGAAAAAGCTTAGGCAAAGAACCAGAGCGTTCTTCAAGAAGATGTTTGTATGATATTGGCCGATAACCCCATTAGCTGAAGCAAGTCATGTTGAACGAGAGTCAGATTGGAGAACTAGCAGATAAAAGGCAAAAATACAAAAGCATCTACTGAAAAATTATGGTCAGTGACAGTTTAACACACCAGATAAAACCTCCCTCATCAAGGAATGTCCTCTCTTCCAGCTGGTCAGCTGAGATGGTTTTTGCTATTCCTATTACATACCTTATTACCCAGAAGCAGTTGTTCTTAGTAGGCATGAAATGGCCTATAGAAAACTTGATCATAATGTAAAAAAAAGAAAGAAAGAAAGAAAGAAAAGAAAGAAAGAGGATTTTTGCAACACTGAGGTCCACTTCCCCAACAGTCAGTATATTATTTCAAAAGTCTCCACCAAATACAATATACTACTTTCTTAGGTAGATAAAACACATGGTTTGAGTAGGGAGGGTGAGAATGAGAGTAATATTACTCTATTTTATTTTATTTGCTTATTATTGCATAGAGAAAGAGAAATTGAGCAATTGAGTGAGGGTGGGGAAGTAGAGAGACACCTTCAGCCCTGCTTCACACTCCTGAAGCTTCTCCCCTGCAGGTGGGGACCAGGGGCTTGATCCTGGGACCTTGTGCACTGTAATGTGAGCACTTAACCAGGTGCACCACCACCTGGTCCCGAGAGTAATATTATTCTTAATGTATTCGTTTTACATGGTTTCTATAAAAGATGACCTCTTAATTTGATGGTTTAAACTAACAGATATTTATGGGCCATCATAAATCAGAATAACACACTTGGATAGTGTGTCTTGACATGAGCATGGCCCAGGTTCAGTCCCAGCGTTCACCACATTGATGTTATATGTCTTCTCTCTCTCTCTCTCTCTCTCTCTCTCTCTCTCTCTCTCTCTCTTTCTCTCTCTCTCCTACATCTATCTAAAGCAAACCAAAATCCAGATATTTATTTTATAGAATGTTGACATCTGTGGAATTGACACCTGCAGGGTCCTTTGCAGAGACATTGTCTTCTGTTTTGTGAATGGTTTTAAAGAGTTTTGAACTCAGGTGACAATCTCTGAATTGGGTCGAAAATTACTGTTAAGAAAACCTGGGGCTGAGTGGGGGGACACCTGGCTGAGTGCACAGGTCACAGTGCACAGGGACCCAGGGTTTGAGTTCCCACTCCCCATCTATGGGAGGAGCTTCACAAATTGTGAAATCCTGCTCCCTCTCTACCTTTCTTCTCTCTCAATGTCTCTCTATCTCTATCCAAAATAAATAAAACATTTTTTAAATGAAGCTAATAACTGCCTGAGCAGACGACAGGCCTCGTGATTATGGATTTAATTCTGAAGAGAAAGCCAGTCAGCTGCTGTACATTCTTCTTCAGAATCTGTAACTAATTAGGTGGCCGGGAGCAGAGTAACCAAAGTACAGTTCAAATTTGTTACCCTAATCAACTCTTTTTATTTTTTTAACCAATCATCTCTATTTCCTCTTTTCCTCCCATAAAATAAATAAATTAATTAATTAATTAATTAATAACAGCTCTGCCCCTTCCTCTCTGAGGAACATTGTAGGTTTCTACTTAGATCTGTGCAATTCAAATTACAATGCTTAGCTCCCAAATGAATAAGCTTTGCATTTTAAAGTCACTTTCTGAATAATTCTGTTCAGTTCTACAGGCCTCAAGTAAGAAAACACAACCACTGCAGTGAAAGCAAGACCTCAATAGGGTTGGGAAGAGGAATACAACCCAGGCCTCGTCTCACCCAGATTCCAGGGCAGAGGGACAGAGCCCAGGCCTCGTCTCACCCAGATTCCAGGCTTCTTTTGCCTGCAATGGTGGTACTGATCCTTCCACCGACTAACTCAGATCTCTGCTTCAGCTTCACATTTTTGTCTCTCTGTGTTGCATGGAGTCTCCCGTTTATGGTTCAGGTGACATCAGGTACCCATGGAGCCTTGTGGGTAGGTTTTCCCATTTCAGAGATTTCATTGTAATTCTTTTTTTTTTTAATATTTATTTTATTTATTTATTCCCTTTTGTTGCCCTTGTTGTTTTTTATTGTTGTAGTTATTATTGTTGTTGTCTTTGTTGGATAGGACAGAGAGAAAAGGAGAGAGGAGGGGAAGACAGAGAGGAGGAGAGAAAGACAGACACCTGCAGACCTGCTTCACTGCCTATGAAGCGACTCCCCTGCAGGTGGGGAGCCGGGGTTAGAACCGGGATCCTTATGCCAGTCCTTGTGCTTTGCGCCACCTGCGCTTAACCCGCTGTGCTACAGCCCGACTCCCCTCATTGTAATTCTAACTGCAGAGACACTCCTTCCAGCTTTACAGGTCCAGAGGAACGGAACCTGTTATCTCCAGAGGTCATGATCCAGTCCACCACAACTCGTGACTACTTTGCAGATTTCCATCAGTAACATAATAGCTGGCGGGAGCAAAGTCAGGCCTGCTGTTTGGCACAGCCCCAGTAGGCTAGGGCTGACTGCAAAGCGGGGAGTCCTGGACTAAACTGAAGCTATTTTTCCTTACATTGATCATTTAAAGACCTATTGGGTGTATTGGAGATGCACAAATAATACCTGAGGGAATAAAAGGAGATCCCCGGGGAAAGTACATTGTGACAACAATTAATGGCAGTGAGTGTAACAAGACTAAAATGGCCTAAGAGCAGAAGCTGCTGTACCCATTTAAAGGTTTTCAGAAAAGGAGCTACTTGTCACCACTACAGCTTTTCAATCAGCTGGACTCAGACCAAAAGCCAGAATTACGGGTGGCTTCTAGTGTGAGTGGTAGACTGTGGTTTCCATCTAAATATATAAGAGGCCCTATTTCTGACCCTCACTCACAAACATCCTGCTTCCACTTACTTGCATCCATGATGACTATTAGGTTATGTAGTTAAATAGCTGATGTTACGATACATGGATAGAAGCAAGCAAACTTTCATTAACTAAAAGTTAGTGAACTTGGATATATGCAAAGGTTGACCAGAAGAGAGCCCCCATGGCGTGTGCTTGTTTTGCAGCAGAAGTTTGAGGTTATTCTTGATGTTAATGAAAACAATTATATACAGTGTCATCTGTATCCTTGATGTTAATGACAATAATCTTACATAATGTCAACTATATCTGGGCAAAAAAGTGTTTAAATAATACACCTCTGCAGACAGAGGGCAGAGACACTTCTCTCCTGCACCTGAAGCAGCTGACATGTCTCTGGCTTCATTCAACTCGACGACTCCCCCTTTCTTTCAGGGAACCTGAATTACTTTTCACCGGGAATAGCCAGAGAAAACATTTGCAAAGAATAAGGTGAGTGACCCACTAAACCGCAGTATAAGACTAGGACTTGTCCGTCCCATGCCACATTCTTCATGCCTTTTGAAGGGCAAGCAGGAGCAGAGTCACTCCCTGTGCTGGGAGGACTAGGACTGATAATTCTACTTCTCCTTTTCTACGCTCATTCTTTTGTACCATTACTAATGATTTACAAATGTCTCCTCTGACTTTCCTTTTTTTTTAAGAGTATGGTCATTCAGAATGCATAGCGGATATACTTGGTGTCATCATTTTCCATAATTTCAACATTGCATTTTATTTTGTAAAGGTGTAAAAACTGTTTTATAGGTCCGCTGACATTAAATACAATGTTTGGAAGTAATTGCTTTGTTTATCTCTTTGAGATTTATTAATATGCACTTTCACAGTGCTCGGGACATTGTATTCATTTAATTTCACCCAGAATGATTTCATACTATAGCTGTTAACTTGGCCGACTCTTTTCGTCAGGACAGTACTTAATTTTGCAACTTGAATCTCCAAGTTCATTGTACCTTGCGTCTCTTCTCTCACCCTTGCTGTTCAGTTACTGAGTATTGTGTTCATCTAGCCTCCCCTCTGGGGATCTCTTGACTAACACTTGGTTCACTAAATCAATTAGGGCTGCTGGTATGTTGGGACAACTCCCATATTTTACACCGAGTCTGTAAACAACGGGGCCCTCTGCTCAGTCCTGGTTACCGAGGCTACATCTGTCCTGCAGTAGAACCACAAAAGGCACTGCCTCCACTGGTGCACTGCAACTTTGCAAGTCCATTTGCTAAGACAGAAGTAGTGAGAGTAAATCCCCTTCTTAAACTTGCGACTGAAGTTGGCTCCATGTGCCTGAGAAGAGCAGACTCCAGGCTTTCTCCGCCACTGACACATTCAGATGCCTGAGGCTTGTACTCTGGCATTGCAATTCTAACCCAGGAAGACCGTACCTTCTCTATGAAGCTGGCCACCTCCCTCCACATCCAGCCCTCTTGTTGCTTAAAACAGAGTTTTTTTCTCTCCCAGTTCCAGAATATTTTAACATACAACAAAATCCGTCCTGGAGGAACACTGGTGACGTCCTAGAAGTTTTGTCTTTTTTCTATCACATGTAGGAGAAAAAGGTGTGACCTGTGTTTGAATTAGAAAATATTCCCAATTGACTGTGGTCTCTCCAGCTTCCTGGTTTAAAGAGGAATAAACTTAAGAGGATTAGTAAAATGGGGTCTTCTGTTCAAGAAAACTATAACTCAGTACTTGAAATTAAGTAAAACAGATGGACTATAATGGAAGGCAGGTCACATGACAGTTGGCAACAACATGTAACATACGAGAATGTCATGGACTGTCGGTGCTGATGGCCCTATCAGCGGGGGGTACAGTCGGCACAGGGAGACAGGGGAGCTGATGCACCTGAGAGACATGGAGGACATGCAAAGGCTGAAGCATGAGGACTCAGTGCCGAACACACTACAGCAGGGCGGGCGCTCTGATTTAAAGACAGGCCACGGAAGTAGAGAAATGCCAAGACAGACTTAACGATGGTGACTTGAGAGGGTGATCCTCAATCTTGCTGGTGTCTGGGCCTTCTCAGTGCTATATGAGAAAGAGAATTTTCACTGAGAACAATATCTCCTTTGCTCTGGTCGGGGAGATACTATGCTGTGTGCTGTATCAGTCAGTGAGACTGAAAATGTACACAGCAATTAAAATAATGACTTTTGGTTTCAGCAATAATACAGATTTTTCTCTTCCCCCAAATGTCTTTGTTAAACGTCACGCCTGAAGTAGAGCTCAGTGACAGACGGTCTCTGTCAACACGTTACTACTAATCTTTATGCTGACCCTAAAAGGAAACGTCTACCTTTCTCTCCAAATTGGTCTCAAGTAAATAAGACCTGAAACGTGTAAATGATCATTATGACAGCAGAAATCCATATATGGACCTGGGATATTCTAATGGGCTGATTCAAAGCTCTCTCTCAGGTCTGCCGATTAATTCCTGGAGTGCGTGGTGACATTAAGAGGTTACAGTTATATATCCCACATTGACTCGACTTGTTATATTTTTAATGTATAGACAAACACTTTAGAGAAATAGGAATTTTAGTCTCTGGAAATATCTCAAGAGAATCTGAGACAACCATGCTTAGCTAGTGGGGACAAAGCTGGTGGAGAAATGTGATTCCAGGCTATTCTGGAAGACTTATCAGCAGAGATGGAACTGGAATGGAATAAGGAAGGGATTGTGATGGAAATCACATTACTGTCATTGAGACGACCTGCATTCTATAATACCCTGGGCTCATGTGTACAACCAGCGTGCGACTGAGAACGCAGAGACAGTTACTATGCTAGCAGACACTACTTAACCCGCTGCCTTGTTCAGGCTTTGGTTTAGCAGTAGAACTGGGCACCTACTTCTCTTTAGACTTGTTTTTCTTCACTAGTACTCAGGTTCTACTTAGATTTAAAATGGATTTGAAGTTTGCAAGATCGCAACACCTGGGGGCTGAGCACTGGTACACCCAGTTAAGCACACACAGGACCCACACAAGGATCCCCACCTGCAGGGGGAGGATGCCTCCTGAGTGGCGAAGCAGGTCTGCAGGTGTCTGTCTGTCTCTCTGTCTCCTCCCCCCCTCTCAATTAATCCCCATCCTATTTAATAAGATGGGAAAAGATGGCCACCGGGAGCGGTGGATCTGTGGTGCCGGCAGGGAGCCCCAGCGATAACGCTGGAAGAGACAGCAGCAGCAGCAGCAACAGAAGCAAGCCAACCACACCCCAGGCCATGGGGCGATGTGCTTGCCTGTGGACTTAAAGTTGGTCCTTTCTGTTTCACTGCGTGGCCTTTGTGCGTGTGCAGGGCGGTGTCTTACTGTAGCTTCCATGCTTCAGGTATTATAGAGTTCTTTCCTCATTTAGACTTTTAAATAATACGGTATTTAATCTACGCGGATTATTTAAGATGATGTCATTTAATTATAGGTGTTGTTTATGTGTGGCCAATAGCATAGTTAGGTAAGGAAAAGAATAAAAGAATAAAAGCAACTCTAGCTATGGGCATCAAAGCACATTATGAGAAATGTTACTGTTAATATCATTACCATTGTACGACACATGTACTTATAAGCCCAGAAACAGACTCTGTTATCTATAAAGATATCACCACACAACAACTGAAATGATTTTGTTTCTTCATCTGTATGCTCCATGAAAAATGCTAAAACCTGTTTTATAAAATGATGTATTCCCTTACATTTTAAAATGTCCCTTTTGGAAACAGCTGTACTCCTGGTATCCTCCTTTGCATCTGGCATTGCATGGTGAGTCGGCAAAGTTGGTCTTCTGGGGAAGGGGCGGCTTGGTGTGAATTATTCTATCTCCCCGAGGGCTGTTCCTTAAGCAAATGCAGAGAGGAGGCTGCTCTGGGGGGAAGTGCTTCCAGCTGGAAGCATGCAAGCAAACGCCAACATTCTGTACACAGGTACCCCCTGGAGATCGGGGGTAACCACTGT
This sequence comes from Erinaceus europaeus, assembly GCF_950295315.1. Taxonomy (NCBI): domain Eukaryota; kingdom Metazoa; phylum Chordata; class Mammalia; order Eulipotyphla; family Erinaceidae; genus Erinaceus; species Erinaceus europaeus. Next base: position 66,137,611 of record NC_080180.1, read on the forward strand.
CGGGGAAAGTGGCACCAGTGTTGGGAGGAAGTCAAGAGCCGGCAGTAGGCTACAACCACTGCCCTTCACAGGCGGTGAAGCAGGTCTGCAGGTGTCTGTCTTTCTCTCCCCCTCTGTCTTCCTCTCCTCTCTCCATTTCTCTGTCCTATCCAACAATGATGACATCAATAACAACAATGATAATAACTATAAGAACAATAAAACAAGGGCAACAAAAGGGAAAAGAAAAGAAAATAAAAGAGAGAGAGAGACTCTCATGCCTGAGGCTCTGAAGTCCCAGGTTCAATCCCCCACACCACCATAAACCAGAGCTGAGCAGTGCTCTGGTAAAAAAAAAAAAAAGAAAAAAGAACAAACAAAAGAGATATAGATAGGCCAGAGCACTGCTCAGCTCTAGCTTATGGTTGTACTGGGGATTGAACCCGGGACCTCAGAGGCTCAGGCATGAGAGATTTTTGCAGAACTGCTCCGCTGTCTGTTTCTGCTTTGGTCTTCTGTGATTTAAATGAAACGGTAAGGGATAACAGTACAAAGTTTACCAAGTTGAACTTCTCCAGGCTGAAAAGAATCACATTTACTACTATTTTCAGCATCCATCCCGGCTAGGCAAGTAAGCAGAAGACAGCTTGTGAGGTAAGAAGCAAGGCCTGGGAGATGCCTGTGAAGCCGTTAGAGCATGTGCCATGTGCCGTGTGCCGTGTGCCGTGTGCCTGGAGCAAGTTCAAGTCTTTGATGTGCTTGGGAGTAACTCAGGGAAGGGAGGGAAGGCTGGTCTTCTCTCATTGAGAAAATGAAGTGGGAGAAGTAGGAGTAATTGTCATATTAAGAACTAGGAGTCGGGTGGTAGCGCAGCGGGTTAAGTGCACGTGGTGCAAAGCACAAGGACCAGCATAAGGATCCCGGTTCGAGCCCCTGGCTCCCCAGCTGCAGGGGAGTCGTTTCACAGGCTGTGGAGCAGGTCTGCGGGTGTCTGTCTTTCTCTCCCCCTCTGTCTTCCCCTCCTCTCTCCCTTTCTCTCTGTCCTATCCAACAATGAACAACATCACTTACAACTATTCTTCTTCTTCTAGCATTTTCCCTTCTTCCATAGCCAGTCAAGAGCGTCAGGTTGAGCCTGATGTCAAGTTTCGAGACCTCCTTGGAATCTGGAGAGGTGGCAGTCGTTGACTATGTGGGTCATAGTCTGTCTGCAACCGCAGGGGCAGTTCGGGTCATCTCTGGCTCCCCAGCGGTGGAACATAGCGGCGCACCGGCCATGGCCTGTTCGATAGCGATGGAGGAGGGCCCGATCATAACGTGCTAGGTCAGAGCCGGGTGGACTCTCGCAGGGGTCTGTGATGAGGTGTTTGTTCTTGACCTCAGCTGACTCCCAGCTCTGTTTCCAAGAGTCTGGAACAGAGAAGTTCAGTGTAGGCGTAGAGGACCAGATTGGGTGAGGAGACATCAAGCGTTGGACAGGGTGGGCGAAGATCTCTGCGGATATTGGCAGGTCCGGTCGAGCGTAGACGTGGGAAATGAACTTAGATGATGCCGCATCCCGACGAATATCTGGCGGGGCGATGTTGCTAAGAACTGGCAGCCATGGAACCGGGGTGGAACGGATGGTTCCAGAAATGATCCTCATGGAGGAATATAAATTGGAATCGACCAAGTGCACATGGGGGCTACGGAACCATACTGGGGCACAGTATTCTGCAGTGGAATAGCAGAATGCCAGAGAGGATGATCGCAGTGTGGAAGCGCTCGCGCCCCATGAGGAGCTGGCCAGTCTTGCAATGATGTTGTTCCTCGCGCCCACCTTTGCTGCAGTTTTTATGAGATGTTCGTGAAATGACAGAGTGTGATCGAGAGTAACGCCAAGATAGACTGGCTGGGCTTCATGCCGGATTCTCGTATCGCCAAGCTGCACATTAAGCTCACGCGAGGCCGAGGCATGGTGTAGATAGAAAACAGATGATACCGTTTTTGCAGTGCTAGGGATTAGTTGCCATTTTTTACAGTAATCAGATATCAGAGACATGTCTTTCCTGAGTGTTTCCTCGAGGATGTCTAACTTGGATGCCTGAGTTGCACAGCTGATGTCATCGGCGTAGATGAACTTCCTTGAAGAAGTTTCTGGGAGGTCATTGATGTAAATATTAAATAGCGTAGGAGCCAGAGCAGAGCCCTGGGGGAGGCCACTTGAGACAAGTCTCCATCTGCTAGACTTGTCACCCAGATGCACCCGGAATCTTCTGTTTTGGAGAAGAAACGATATAGTGTTGGCCACCCATGGAGGCAGGCATCTTGAGATCTTGACCAGGAGACCACGGTGCCAGACCGTGTCATAGGCTGCTGTGAGATCAACAAAGACAGCACCCGTCTTTAAATTCTTCTGGAATCCATTTTCAATGTAAGTTGAGAGGGCCAGGGCTTGTTCGCAGGTAGATCTTCCTGGGCGGAAACCAGCCTGGGCGGGTGATAGGAATTTCTCTGTAAGAGGAGAAATACATGACAGAAGCAGCCTCTCAAGGAGTTTATAACACACGGAGAGGAGAGAAATTGGTCTATAGCTGGCGGCCAGTGTTGGGTCTTTCTTTGGTTTCAAAACCGCTATAATCTTCGCACGACGCCAAACTTTGGGCATAGACTCAGATTCCAAGATGTGGGACAGGAATGAAGTGAGCCACTTCTTTGCCGCGGGACCCAAGTTAAGAATGAGTTCTGGGGTGATGTTATCATAGCCAGCAGCCGTTCCCGGTTTAACCCTCTTCAAAGCGTCTTCCAGTTCAGACAGTGTAAAGGGAGAGAGTTTTGGAGATGGACAAGATAACCAGAAGTGCGATGACCACTCATGGGAAATTTCTCTTTTCTAGACTGGGTTGATCTTAGCACGTCCAACTTGAGTTACAACAATAATAAATAACCACAAAAAGAAAACAACAAGGGAACGAAAGGAAAATAAAAAAATTTTTAAAAAGATGTCATCAGGAGCACACGAGAAGGAAGCAGAGGACGAGCAGTTGAGTGAGACGCCCACCCGAGGGAGAGTACAGAGTTCCAGAGGGAAACAGGTCTTCAAATGACTCAGATGCTTTTAGTTGTGTTCAAATGCTGTTGTTGGGACAAAAAAGGAAGTGGAGGTAGCCAGTACAATGGTTGTGCAGAGAGCCTCTCGTGCCTGAGGCTCTGCCATCCCAGGTTCAATCCCAGGTGTCACTATAAGCCAGAGCTGAGCTGGGCTCTGATAAAAATCAATAAGACAAGAAAAGGTTGAGAACAAAGCTTTGAGTTTAGCAACCTGAAGGCGTCAGCAATCACAGTGTAGCTGATGCTGTTGGAGGGAAGTTAGTAAAGTTCCTCAGCAGATTAAAGAGAAGAATTTAAGTTAAGTCACATGTGACGAAAAAAGTTGTACTACCCACTATCTGGAAAGATAGAATCGGGCTGGGGGGATGGATCCACCTGTCAACGCCCATGTTCAGCGGGGAAGCAATGACAGAAGCCAGACCTTCCACCTTCTGCATCCCACAATGACCCTGGGTCCATACTCCCAGAGGGATAAAGAATAGGAAAGCTGTCAGGTGAGGGGATGGGATATGGAGTTCTGGTGGTGGGAATTGTGTGGAGTTGTACCCCTCTTATCCTATGGTTTTGTCAGTGTTTCCATTTTATACATAAGAATTTAAAAAATTTAAAAAGTAAAATGTGCTTGACTGTCTCTTGATAAAATAAAAAATCCTCAAGAAAAGCCAGTGGAATAAACACACCTACCCCAAATGGCACTTTAGACAACTTGAAATCCGTCCTGGTGGTAATCAGCTCTACACCATAAAACTCAGAAACTCCTTCAGACAGGACTTTGTTCTCCACAAGGCAGTTTCTAGACACTTACCAGCATGCCAGTGAGTGAAAATCAGGTGGGGACAGGTTTCAAATTGAAGCCAGTGGCAGTACATAAAAATAATGTTCTCAACAGGGGGTGACTCTAAGGAGAAGCAAAAAAGAAAAGGGGGGATGTCTGGTGGTTAGAGGAGAGCCTGCTTTGTTGTTCTTAGCTTGTTCTATCTGCTTTATAACGCCCAGGAAATAGAACGCCCAGGTAAGCAAACTGAAGGTTTCGCTCAAGAAGAGAACTTGAAGAGGACAGGCAGCAGGAAGCCGAGAGGCTCTGGGGCTGGCGGGACAGGAAGGAGGCCCAGTGAGCATGCGGAGGGCTTGGTGCTGAGACCCAAAGGGACAGAGGCCACCAGAAGCAAGGAAGAGGGGCCCAGGGGAGGACCAGAATCTTCGACCCTGTGTCACCAGAAGACGCCATGCTCCAGACGTCCCAGTGGCTCACACACAGCACTCCTGAAGCCTCACAGGCAGGCAGAAGAGACTTCCAAGCAGTGACCAGAGTGGGGGCTGCCTCCAGAGCCTCCTGGGTGAATGTGGACTCAGAGATGCAGGGACTCTGTATAAAAGCCCAGGCCCGGCACCATATCTTGGGATTTGCTCTCAAAGACTTCTTGGGATTCTAAAACGTAGTCAAAGTGGAACCACTGGCATTAGAAGACTAGATAGTTTAATTTAAATCCTGTGTTGTAGGGAGTCGGGCTGTAGCACAGCGGATTAAGTGCAGGTGGCACAAAGCGCAAGGACCGGCATAAGGATCCCGGTTCGAGCCCCAGGCTCCCCACCTGCAGGGGAGTCGCTTCACAGGAGGTGAAGCAGGTCTGCAGGTGTCTGTCTTTCTCTCCCCCTCTCTATCTTCCCTCCTCTCTCCATTTCTCTCTGTCCTATCCAACAACGACAGCATCAATAACTACAACAACAATAAAAATCAACAGGGCAACAAAAGGGAAAATAAATAAATATTAGGAAAAAATCCTGTATTGTGAATCAGTCTAAGGGATAAGATTTGGGGCCTCACCGTTCCTTTGACTCCATTTAATCATTGCCCTTTACTTATGCCGGTATCTTTATTCCTGAAAATATGTTCCATGTGTGATAATACTGGTAGAAGTGCATATGGATGATGTCTGTTACCAAAACAAGTCTGCCTTGTCAGATGTGCGAAAGTCTTCACTCTTGTTCTATAATAAACATTTCCCCTCCAGAAAAAAAAAAAAATGCCCAGGCCCTTGCCAGTGGGACACCTGAGGACCCTTCCCTGATTTTTTGTGAGAACAGTTTTTTTGTTTTTTATTATTTTTATTTATTGGATAGAGACAGCCAGAAATCAAGATGGAAGGGGGTGATAGAAAGAGAGATAGGGAGACACCTGCAGCCCTGCTTCACCATTCATAAAACTTTCCCCCTGCAGGTGGGGGCAGCTGGAGCCTGCATCCTTGCAGGTTGTGACATGTGCTCTCGACCAGGAGCAAGGGGCTGGGGATTCGACCTGAAACCTGGGAGCCTCAGGCATGAAGGTTTGCTTGCATAATCACTCTGCTATCTCCCCATGTCAGAGCAGTTTATGTCTGTTTCTATCCTTGGTTTCAGACATCCCCTTCTCGCCTATCCATCCCCACTCTGCTCCTAAGGCACTTTCCCTGTAAGACCTCAATACCTCACTCTCTCTCTTTATTTCTTGGTGACTGCCACCCTTTCTTGGGTGCTGGGATTTCAAGAAGCAGAGTGGGCAGAACAGCATAGACAAAGGCATCCCAGGAACCACATGGAGAAGGGGAGAGAACACTTAGTGACCCACACAGGGGCCTAGGTCCAGAGCAGTCACTGACATCTGGTACCAGCAGCCTCCCGCCTCAACAGCTGCCCAGACAGGCTTTTCTGGGGATGCCTGGAGCCAGCCCTTTGCATTCTGGGTCACTAGGGATGAAGAACAAAGGCCCTGTGAAGGCCAGTGCAGTGGAGGCAATCTGTTGCCGTAACCCAGGAGAAAGCAGATCGCCTAGACTTATTTAGCTTTTCACTTATGAAGCCTATTTAAGGCAGGCAGACATCTAGTGATAGTCTTTTTTCTTCATGAATTCCTCCCTTCATCTTTCTTTGACTCCTAAGTCACTTATTCTTAGCTCAGGATATAAGTAGTCTCGCTTTCTATCATTGATTATAGAATTCACATATTCTGTGTGCTTTATTTACAACTGTATTGCTACTTTTTAAATTTTCTTATTAATTTTTATTTACTTATTATTGGAGAGAGACAGAGAGAAAACTGAGAGGGGAGTTGGGTGGTAGAGATGAGAGACACCTGCAGACGTGATTCACCACTGCTGAAGCTCTCCCCCTGCTCATGAGGACCAGAGGCTTGAACCTGCATTCTTGAGCACTGTGTTGTGTGTGCTGAACCAGGTGCACCACCACCTAGTCCCTATGTCCTATTTTGTTGTCGGGGGGAATAAATGGTTTATAGTAAATACAGTTTTTAATACATGTGTAAAATTTCTCCATTTTCTACAAAATTCTCTCACCACCAGCCGAAGCTGTTTTTCCTCATCTGACTCTAGGACCAGAATCCACACACCCCCAACCCCAAAGTCATTTACTTTGGTGCAATACACCAAACTCAGTCTGAGTTTTACTTCTTTTTTCTTCCTTTTGTTGTTATTTCTCAACTTCTGTTCATGAGTGAGATCCTCCCATATTTATTCATTTCTTTCTGGTTGATCTTACTTCACAGGATTCCTTCAAGTTACAAAATGGGAGAAATTTACATCCCATACATCAAACAAAATGCTAATAACCTAAATATATATAAAAAGTTCATCAAACTCAGTCACAAAAACACAAATGGCCCCAGTCATAAGTAGAGAAAGTACATGAACAGAATATTCACCAAAGAAGTGCTCTAAAAGGACCAACAAATATATGAGAAAATGCTTCATGTCATTGATGGTCAGAGAATCACGGATAAAGACAACAATGAGATAGCACTTCACTCCTGTGAGAATGTCACACATCAGAAAAGGTAACAGCAGCAAATGCTGGAGAGGGTGTGGGGTCAAAGGAACCCTCCTGCACTGCTGGTGGGAATGTCAATGGGTCCAACCCCTGTGGAGAACAGTCTGGAGACTCTCAGAAGGCTAGAAATGGACCTACCCTATGACCCTGCAATTCCTCTCCTGGGGATAGATCCTAAGGAACCCAACACACCCATCCAAAAAGATCTGTGTACACATATGTTCTTGGCAGCACAATTTGTAACATTGGCATCTACTTCTAATGAACTTCTCCTTCCTGACATGGTCTTTTCTCCTGCTAATTTATGTGATGTTACTTCCTTGTCTGAGGCAAGCAGAGAGGAATCTGGAATGGGGTGGCTTGGGGTTTTCTGTGCCTTGAGGATTCTTTCAGTCAGCATTTCCTCAAAAGGTAGGAAGTTTTGCACAAGCATGGTTCATAGCCATTCCCTTCTCTCCAGCAATGCCTTCACAGTTTCCAGTCTCATTACCTGAACATAGACCTGGAAATAGATCACACTAAATCCTAGCCCCTTTCATTGGATTTATATGTTTCAGGTAGCCCACAAATTGTGTCAGCTCTGTAATCCGTAACATGACTTAACTGAAAGGGCCGTATGATTCAATTCTGTACAGAACTGAGAAGCCTGTACCTGACATTTCACTCACAAGGAAAAATAATACCAGCAACGACAAATGTTCTGTGTCTATAAGTGGTCATTTCCAAGAATATCTGCTTAAACTCCTTGTAAAAATGGTTTATTTGATGGTATGCTTCCTGACAAATTCCTGGTACCCATTTAAAACAGAAACCCCTCAATATTGGCCATACTATACACCCTTCATGAATATAAATGCATATGCATGAGCAGAACGCCTGCCTCATCTGCGTGCATACACGGAAGTGTGCGTTTTATTAAGTTAGTGGGACATGAATACAATTGCACAAAGAATTTGTGCAAAAAAAATGACAAGATGTTATTGACATAATAAACTTTCTCCTTCCTAGAGCAAACAGTAATTAATAACAACATAGCGAAATGCAGATTCAATGCTTTCAGAAAGTGAACCACATTTAAGTGAAGCTTCAATACCATGTGTTTCACTGGGGTGCAAAGACTATACCTGTTCAGAACCCACTTCGCGAAAACGACCTTCTTCCCCAGAGGGGAGAAGTGATAGGATGAAGAGAAGAGGGCTCTGAACTCTAGCTCCATCAGCACCCAGAGAGAGAGGAGAAAAAGGAGGGGGCAGATGGAGGCAGTAATGGTGTCATGAGTGGCTTGGAAGAGAGGATGGGATTAGAAAGAAAAAGCGGCAATTATGTATAAATGTAGACAGATAGTTGTGGAGATGATGTTTGGCTCATGTCTACAACCTTAGGGGAACTGTGGTGGATCACAGTGTGGAGACTGAAGATTTAGAACTCTGGCGGTAGGAATGGTGTGGATTTAAACCTCTGTTGACATGTCATTTTGTAAAATAAAAAACATAAATAAATAAAAAGACTATACCTGTTGCTAAAACACCCATGTTGCTTTGTTTCTTGCAAAGGAAATCTGAACATAGGACTCCCACTGCTTCTGCATCTTCATGTCCACTGGTGGGTCCAGCTGGCGGGAAGGCGGAGGGTTTAACAACTGTCATTAGCACATCTACTCACTGACTTCCATTGTGGTCTGCCCACTGACACAGTGACAGACCCAGTGTCTTTATCTTATTCTCATAATTTAATTTGCAAACAGCTTGTTTGACTCTCTACCCTCCAGACCTAGACCCGTTGTCAGCCTTATTGAATGAAATTTCAATTCTCACCAAAGACCTTCAAGGGTCATCACGGGTCTATGGTGAACCATTTTGCAGAAAGATCTCTAGGTGAAATCCAAACAATGTCTCTTTGTAGTGATAAAAATTCTACCTCCGTGGATTTACGTTTTTCTCCTCCAGCAAAGCAACTTAATGATTTGTTTACTTTATTTTTTTTACTTCAGGTACAAGACATCAGTGTTTATTCACCCAATTATCCACAATTCTCTTTTCCTGGTCAGATTCTTGAGAATATTTCAATTTTAGAATTTTAACATTGCTTCAAGATTTGCAATGGCAGAGTTATAATAAGACTCATTTGGGTGTTTAATGCAAAAAAAAAAATCCACTTCTTAAATAGAGCAGAGTGAATTCCTTTGAGAAATTTTTTTGTTTAAACTGATGAGCAACTATAGGAAAAAGACACCTGAGAGAAATAATACAAATTGTGTGATTGACAGAAAGCTTTGAGAAAATGAGAGAGGCACAAGCTGGAGTTCTGAAAGCAAAAGTGAAAAAGAATTTAGGTTGTTTCTAGTTTTGTTTCTAGTTCTGTGGCTACTTCTGTGCTTGTAATCTGCTTCCAAGATTGTCACTTTAAAAGACAAAAAAATAAATTTTCTTAGTATTTGTAGGAGTAAAACAATAAAAAATATGCTGTCCAACCACTTTATGTGAAAACACCTTCCACAGTTTCCCAGTTAGTTAAAGACTCAGCCTGAAGATGAAATAGTCAGCGAAAAACAAATACAAAATCACTTTGAACTCAAGAAAAGAAAAAAAAACACTAATATTATTTAGAAAGATACAAAGTGCTGGAATCATATTTGTCATCTCAAACTAGGCATCACTGATGAAAATACAGTAATAGATTTCCTGAGTGAGCTTTAGGTCTTGTGTTCAGTATCATTCATACATTTTTTATGATAACATTATAAAAACCTTCCTGTTATTCTGCAGGGATATGAAAAGGAAGAATAAGAAAGTCTGATGATTCTTTCACATTTTTTTTCCCAAATTAGCACATGAAATGAAAAATCTTCCTTGACAAGTCTTTGAATGTGATAACATTAATAAATTTGAAGTGAAGCACAGAGAGGATGGGTCGGGAAGGGTGATGAATGGGAGGGAACCTTATTTATCCCGAGAGGATAAAAATGCCCATGGGAGAGAGGCCACTCACTAAGAAGTATGTCAGGCTACAAGGAGAAGATCCTCATTCAATCACTCAGCTGTTCAGTCAACCAACTTTCCTCCTGCACTAACTTTCTGCCAACCATCCCGCAAAAAAATCAGGGATAAAAGAATGCATGCAGAAGCGGTACAAATGGGGAGAGGGGTGTAAAAGCACATATTAAATATTGATAACTACTGAAAGTGTAAAGGATATAAATCACTAATAAAAACTGGAAAAGGAAGGAAGGGAGGGAGGAAGGTAAGGAGGAAGGTAGAGAGGAAGGGAGGAAGGAAGGAAGGCAGGAAGGAAGGAAGGAAAAGAGGAAAGAAGGAAAGAAAAGAGAGAGGGGAAAAAGATGTGAAGTGTACACTGACCTACTTCTTTCCACTATCTGTAATCTGAGGCTTGTCCCAGGAGATCTGATTCCCAGCCTAAAGTGGAGGCTTTCCTGCTTCCTGCAGGCAGTTAATCCAGTTCCCTGTGGCTTCACTGGGATTGAGTCTACACCACAGCACCACAGGGGCACAACTCGGTTAACTATAAAGGAGAGGCAGAGGTGTAGATCCCTTGAAGGAGATTTCCCAGGAGACAGGCAGGGGATTCCTACTCAGCTGTGCACTCACTCACAGGGACCCTCCCTCCTCAGACAGGGGCCCCTGCTTGTCCTCACTAGAGAGACTTCCTGACCACAGGTGTGGGGTGCAGAAGGTGTCTCAAATCTGACCCAATCGGATGCCCAGTTTATAGCACTTTTCGGAGTTCTGCCAGCAGGGCTGCCTGTTGATTTGAACACAGACAAGACTTCTCAGGAGTCGGGCGGTAGCGCAGCAGGTTAAGCTCACATGGTGCAAAGCGCAAGGACCGGCATAAGGATCCCGGTTCGAGCCCCTGGCTCCCCACCTCCAGGGGAGTCGCTTCACAGGCGGTGAAGCAGGTCTGCAGGTGTCTGTCTTTCTCTCCCCCCTCTGTCTTCCCCTCCTCTCTCCATTTCTCTCTGTCCTATCCAGCAATAACAACAACAACTATGACAACAATAACAACTACAACAAGCATAACAACAAGGGCAATAAAATAGGAAAAATAGCCTCCAGGAGCAGTAGATTTGTAGTGCAGGCACCAAACCCCAGCAATAACCTTAGAGGAAAAAAAAAAAAAGTTTCTCACACACACGCCTGCCTGGAAATCATCAGACCTGGTCTTGCTGTGTCCCTTGACACTTCCTCCATTGGCCCAGGTTTGTGGCCCAAGTTTGTATCCACCTGGTGCTGCTCTTGTTTCCACAGCTCGCACTTCCTGTTCATCAGCCGGGGGCCCTTAAAGGTCTGCACATCAGAGTTTCTTTTAAATGTGGCATCGGCATCAAACCCAGAGTCGCACACATACTCAAACACACACCAAACAGCACCCTGCCTTTCGCTTCCTCCCTGGCCCAAGTCTGTTTTTCTCTGAGAGATGGTGAGAGATGGTGAGTAGGGAGAAAGGGCCCCTAGGTAGAGTGCACACCTTCCCGGGCGCCAAGCCCTCTGAGCTTGTCCGCACATGGGAGAGCAGCATGGAACACTGCTACCTGGTGGGGGAGAAGTTATGTGGGGCCTCTGTGTGTTTTCTTTTAATTCAAATCTAGTTATTTATCACTGGGTAGAGACAGAGAAATTTGAGAGGAAAGTGAGGGACAGAGAGAGGGAAAAAAGAAGCCAGCAACCCTGCTTCACCACGTATGAAACTTGTCCTCCCACAGGTGAGGGCCAGAGGCTTGAACCTGGGTCCTTGAGCCCTGTGATGTGTTGCACCACTGCCTGCCCCTCTTTATATGTTATATTCACTTATTTTTAATGAAAGATATAGGCCAAAGCACTTCTCAGCTCTAGCTTATGGTGTCGCTGGGGACTGAATCTGGCAGGCGAGTCTTTAGGAGAATGGTGATGCTCTCCCCTAGCCTGTGAGGGGCTGTTTTGCCCTCTCTGTTCTTGTCTTTCTCACTCTCTTTAAAAAATAAAGGCTGATTGTTTTTTCCTTTTACTTTAGAATGGTAAGAGTCATGCATGTGTGAGGCCCTAGCATTACGAAATGGAACAGATCTCAAAAAAAAAAAAAAAAAAAAAGAGAGAGAGAAAGAGAGAGATTTCAAGGTACCATTCCATCCATTTCATCTTCCATGGTGTCACACTTGTTTTTATCTTTGCTACTCTGATTCCTGTTTTTTATTTGTTTGTTTTTTGTATCCCTGTAGCCTCAGACATGCCAGAATGGTACTTTGCCCTAAAACCAATGCTCCCCCAACTGGATGGGCATATTTTCATAGATCAGAAAACCAGTGCAGATAATAGAATCACAGAGGCCCCTACCAATTGTCACCACGGAGCCTGTGCTTGACTTGGGAACAGAGAGAAGCAACAGACGAGGTGTCAGGACCACCCAGGGGAAAGGCAGGAGCCGAGAATGGACGTGTGGACCCTACCCTGCCCGCCACATTCCTGGACTGAACAGCCGCCTGTCTCTGTGTGACTCGGCTGTCACTGCTCACTCCGCACAGGGAGGACAGACGGCAGTGAGGGTCACCAAAGGGGAGGGAGACCCCTCCCCACAGCCCCAGGTGTTCTTCTTCGTGGGGAGACAGGGGAGCTAATGTTGTGATGTAATTAGCGTACAGCTGAGGACTTGGACACAATTAGCACAGGGGCTGAGGTCAGGCTGGAACTTAAGCACAGACAGGTGGAAGAGGCTCCCCCCGCCTGCTTGCTGGAGATGCCCCCATGCCTGCCTCTCCTGGGAACTGAACACGAGGACTCAGCAAGGTGGTCAGCTCTAGGATCTGCTCCACAGCCATATGAGTAAGCTATCCCCCTGCTGATAACTGCCGTCCCTAAAATAGAAAGTCCGGTACTATTGTACTGTCCTCACAAAGCTTTGGTTGTTTGAACCTGCTCCCAGCTGCACGTCTCACAGTCCTTTACTTTATAATTACGAGGAGTCAACACGGGCGGACCCGCTCTAGCGCCCTTGCGACTTGCTGGGTGAGCAGTGACGTCTCCAGCCTGGGTGCAGAACTTGTCTCCTTTGGTTACACGTTTATAATGTCATGTATCAGCCATACTTCTTTAAATACTTTGCATGATATTTTATAGGCTGTATTATGGAGGCTGAATATTTTTAATATTTTTTAATTATTTGATGGAATAGATGAAATTGAGAGGGAGAGGGAGGTAGAGAAGGAGAAAAAGACAGAGAAATGTCCACAGAGCTGCTTCAGTGTTTGTGAAGCCGTGCCCCTGTCGGTGGGGACGGAGGGCTTGAACCCAGGTCCTTGTGTATGGTAGCCATTAGCCATGAGCTGAGTCTCTTTAAATAAAATGATTATATTAAAATTCAAGTTTGTCTTAGACTTTCACTAAGTTGATGTTCTCATTCAAAAAACATATATGGCCCTGCTCAGCTCTGGTTTATGGTGGTGCTGGGGACTGAACCTAGGACGTTGGAGCCTCAGACATGAGAGTCTCTTTGCATAACCATTATGCTGTCAGTATCTGCATTTGAGCTTTTTTTTTTTAATTGATGCAACTGGTACTTACTGTGGATGCGTGACAAAATAAAGATGACCTGGTTCTTCTGACTGAGCCTGGGAACGTTCCCTGCCTCCTCGTGAATATCTGAGAACAACACCCTACTTTGCAGGACCGGCCCGTTGTGAGTGTCGTGTAATGGTGCAACCCCAGAAGAGCTTCATCTTTTATGAAGGACTTCCAAGGAAACTGACTTCTACATATTGAAATACTGAATTTTGGAGAATCAACAACTTTGTGTGCTTGGGAGGAGGACAAGTCCTCTCTGTGCTCCTCTGAGTTCTTCTGAGGGTGGCTGAGAATCCGACCCGCACCAGAAACAGAATGAGGGAAATTGGGTTTAACTGCAAACATAAGGAAGATCTACAGGGGTACCGATCCTACGGGGAATGAAGCAAAATGAGGGCCTCTTGCCAAGGCCCATGTCCAGTGGAGAAACAATGACAGAAGCCAGAACTCCCACCTTCTGCTCCCCATAAAGATCTTTGGTCCATGCTCCCAGAGGGGGAGAAATATTAGGGGAAGATGACCAGAGGGCTCTGAATTCCAACTCCATCAGGACTAGGAAAGAGAACAGGGAAGGACATTTGAAAGTAGTAAATAGGTTTAGGTGTGACATAGAAAGCAAGAGAAGACAAGACCATGGGGAAAAATAACCAAATACATAAAAATATGATCAGATAGTTATAGAAATAATAGTCAACCCGTGTCTGTGACCTTGGGAGAACTACTGTAGCTTCCATTGGAGGGCATGGGGACATGGGGCTCTGGTGGTGGGAATAGTGGGAAACTATACCCAGGTTACTTATAGTTTTGAGAATCCATATAAAGTCACAACATTAAAATAAATTGAAAAAAATGAGAATCTCTGTTGTGAGCAGAGGGATGGGATGGGGCCCTGGGTTTTCAAGCACGGAAGAAGGGCTTCACCAGGTAAGCAGAGGGCACTCAGGACAAGGACAAGGTGTTTTGAATTAGAGGTTTGCCCTGCGTAGAGACCTGTTTCTCTGATAGACACATTCCTGCTGATAAAGAACAGTAACGGATCCACCTGCCAGCACCCATGTGGGGAACTGTGAGGCTGAGGGTTGAGCGTGGTGAGGACTGTCTGTGGATAAATGGGAGCCTGGAGGGACGGTCACCCCATCAGCCTCCCCGTCTGGGGTAGAGCAGGGGAGCTTTGGCTCTCCAGGGCTTGGTCCTCCTATCAGCCTCCCCTGCCTCACAAGGGCGCCGCGGTCTCCTTGTGTTAATGTGCTAGTTCACCTCCTTATTCTCAGACCATTCTGCTCAGTCAAACAGTAACCAGAAGCCCCCTCACCGCTCCCCTGCCGCCTGCTGTTTTGGCCATGCATGGCTTGATTCCCTCCTGCCCATACAAACACCTCTCTCTCTCTCTCTCCCTCTCTCCCTGTGCACATACAAATGATACCCCTTCCTCATTTCCGACCAGCTCAGCAATTACTGGAAAAAAAAAACCCTACTCTTTCTCAACCTCCTAAGGCTTTAACCAAATAAGATAAAACTAACTGCTTCCTCCTACCGCCTGTTTTGCTCCCCATACCACCTTTAAATGCTCTGTTCTGCCGTTCAATACGTGGGTCATCCACTGCGATAGCCCCCTGGGGTGATCTCTGGTCTCGTCTCTTGCAGTGGGTCACAGAGGTACCTCAACGTGCCACCCCTGCTGCAGTCTCCGGACAAGCTCTTGTCTGTACCCGTCTCCGGTGGCCGATGGGACGGTCACGCAGAGAGAGCTGAACCCGAGATAGACCCCCCCACGAGAAACCCAACACGCCCATGTCCATTGGAGAAGCAGTTGCAGAAGCCAGACCTCCCAGCATCTGTACCTCAAAAAGAATGTTGGTCCACACTTCCAGAGGGATAAAGACTAGGAAAGCTTCCTATGGAGGGGAGGCGACACGGAGCTCTGGTGGTGAGGACTGTTTGGAATTGTCCCCTTCTTATCCCACAATCCTGTCAACCCTTAATAAATTATTACTACTAATAAAAAAACAAACCCTACTTGTGTGCAGTGTGCTGGTCTCTGTTCTCCTAGGTAGCTAAATTAATGGCCACATGTCCTCAAGAGGCTGAAGAACCTGGGTTGCCTTCAGTCTGGAATAATCTCCAAGCATGAGCAGCACTCTCAGGAATGCCTGGTCTCAACATTTGGGGGGTGGGGGGTGAATTGTAATTGTTTTGGAGGACAGGCTCTGAACCCCTCAGGGAAGCCTTTTATAAATATTTGGGGGCACTGTAGCAACCCTGAGGAGGGGTTATACAACAGAAACTGATGGCAACACAGCTCTGTCATGGCTGCCCCGTTCCTGTTCTGGCCAGAAGGTGCAGCAGACAGCCCCGGACCCCAGGCCCTGCGAGCCCCCCATTAGCCCACACTCTGTCAGCAGGGTAGCACAACCAGGTGAGAGCACACCTTTCTGCGTCCTCCTGACGCTCACTGGGGCTAGCTGGGTGTCACCACAAAACACCACTGCTTTCTCCAAAGCTGGCTAACCACACACACACCCCTCCTCCTCCTCCCCTTCCTCCTCCTCCTCTTCCTTTCCTCCTGTCCACTGCTCGCTGCCCCCCTCCCTAGCCAGCATCCTCACAGTGCTGCCAAGTCTGAGCCCTGTGGCTGCTTTGCTTTTTCTGTTTTTCTTCCTGCCAGCACATTTTCTTCATGTCTCTTCATAAGTAACATACACACACACACACTCACACACACACACACACACACACTCACACACACTCACACACACACTCACACACAAACTCACACACACACTCACACACTCACACAAGCTCACTCACACTCACACAAGCTCACACACACTCACACACACACACTCACACACACACTCACACACACACTCACACACACACTCACACACACTCACACACACACACACTCACACACTCACACAAGCTCACACACACTCACACACACACACTCACACATACACACACTCACACACAAGCTCACACTCACACACACTCACACACATACTCACACACACACTCACACACTCTCACACACACACTTACACACACTCACACACACTCACACACAAGCTCACACACTTACACACACTCACTCACACACAGTCACTCACTCACAGAGACTCACACACAGACTCACACACACACTCACACACAGACTCACACACGCACTCACACACACACACACACTCAGAGCACACCTCTCTTTCCTACTGAAGGCCTACCTCATGGAAATGTAATGGATTCGTTATTTAAAGGCTATACAGAACAGATGAATCCCACGGTCTGTGTTTCATTAAGCATCCGTCCACCCAGGAGCCTCAGCTCTGCAAATATTCTATAGACGGAATGCTTATTTAACTACTTATTTATTTTTTTGGCACTGGGCCCTTGTGCTTGTGCAGTGTCACTGGCCTGCAGAGACACAGGAGAGACATGCAGACATGCACATGGCATTGAAAAGCTCCCTCCCCCTGTGGTGTGCTGGCTCCCACCAGGCCACTGGCCAGCAGGGCATGTGTAGGCCTGGGGACCAGCCTCGGGGGCCCTTACATGAAGTTTCTTTGCAACATGCCTTGTGTGCTGAACTTCACATCCCATGAACCCGCACCTGGCCCTTTCCGGCATGAAAATGCTATTTCTAGAGCCAGTGCGATAGCTTGCAGTTTGTTTGTTTGTTTGTTTTTCCCTCCATGGTTCTTGCTGGGGCTTGATGTCAGCACTATGGATCCACTCACTGCTCCTGGTGGCCATTTTTTCCCGCATTTTATTGACCAGGACAGAGAGAAATTGACAGGGCAGGGAGAGAGACTGACAGACAGCCGTAGACTGGCTTCACTCTTCATAAGGGAACCGAGCACTCACACCCAGGTCCTTGTGCGCTAGTACTGTCTGCGCTTAGTACTGTCTGCGAATAGTACTGTGGGTGCTTAACTGGGTGTGCCACCACCCAGCACTTGTTGTCTTTTTCACACCTGTGACAATAGGCTTGAGCTTGGCCCAGGATTCTGAAGGTTGCCTCCACTATTGTGCTGCCTTTCTTTCTCTTACTCCAACTGTCTCTCTGTCTTAAAAAAGTTGACTCAGAATACGCCTATCAACTACACACACATACACACACACACACACACACACACACACACACACACACACAATGAATAAAAAGTTAATTGCAAATTACATGTATTAGTTTATCTCAAAAAAGCACAGTTTTGGTTTGGTTCCTCAGAAGACACAGTTGTAAAAGCAGATTAATGGGGGGGGAGAAAAAAAAGAAGAAAAAAAGCAGATTAACAAATCTACTTCTTCTCAGGATTGTTTTTCCATTGAAATGAGCAATTTGGTCCTATTTTTGCTTTTGAAAGCCGCAAAGTATTAGTACGACCCTCCCCCATCTTCTCTTCTTCAGATGCACCCCCTCTGCTTGTGTTAATCCCATGTCACAAAGATTCTCCCCAGTGTTAGGGAAAACATTCGTAGATGGGGGCTACTGAGTTCAATTTTTGAGAAAAGATAGGCTTTGGGCAGTAAGGATGTCAGGCTGTGGTGTGCCAAGCAGAGCTTCCTATTCTGCAATTGGCTCTAATCAACTTCTTTTTTTAAAATTTTTTTATTGGGGAATTAATGTTTTATATTCGGCAGTAAATACAATAGTTTGTACATGCATAACATTCCCCAGTTTCCCATATAACAATACAACCCCCACCAGGTCTTCTGTCATCCTTCTTGGACCTGTATTCTCCCCACCCACCCACCCTAGAGTCTTTTACTTTGGTGCGATACGCCAATGGGTTTGAAGCCTGTACAAAAAGCTATTTTAACACTGCTAAAAATAAAATACTTTGGAATTATTCACAGGTACGGAAGCTACATTTTCAGTTTCCATTGTCATGTTGAAACGTACAAGTTATCTTTACATTCATATCACTTGTCAGGCTATCAAAAAATAAAATGGCAACATGCTAGGGAGAGGTCCGTCACAGCAACATGGACACACGCCTGCCCTGTCATGCCTTGCTAGCTGGCTTAAAACAAAACAAAAAAAGCAAGATGCTCCGAAAGTTACACTCAATATACCTAGAAACAAAAGTTGAAGAAACCCTAAAAGTGGAATCCTGACAACTGAGGTAGTTTTCTCAATTTTTTTTTAAATTTTGATTTTTTTCTTTTTCTTGAGGTTGAGCAGCAAAGAGGGTGGGGGAATGGGGGGTGGGCTCTAATCAACTTCTGAAAGCCACTCCACCTGTTGTAAGCACCGTCTGCAGTGTTCCTTATGCACACCCCACGTCTCTGTCCTCTGCCACCTCCCCAGACGGCCCAAGGGCACTGAAACCCCATGCCATGGTGATCAGTAGACTGGAGATGACTGAACCACGCACTCCCTTATTTCTCAGCCCCGTCTCATTCCCCCGCCACAGCAGAACTAAGCCCATGATATCCGGGTCCCCGGCAGATCGTTCCAAGGCGATGTCATCAGGAGACAGCCTGTGGCACCTCCCGGAGAAGCACTTTCTTATCAAAGCCATAACTGCCCGCCCCAGTCAATTTCCACTAATTGAAATACCAGTGATTAATGGTCTCTCCTCATAGCCCTTTCTTATCTCAGTGAGCTTCCGAAACCAAGTCTAGTAAGTCTAGATCATTTTCCAGTGATCCTCTTTTTTTTTGCCCCTTCTCTTCTCGTTTTAATTTCTCCTGTCTTTCATCTTCATCGAAACTGTCCCTCCTTAGGTGTCTCCGCTACACATGTCATTTATTTCCTTTGTCACAGTCCCCTTCCTCGTCCAGCTGGCCATATGTCTTTCTGTCCTGTGGTGTCTATCCCGTTAATAGTACGTATTTATCATGATATCTTATCCCTTCCATGAACTAAATATAGTTATAGAAAAGCCACCAAGGAGAGGGGCCCTGAGTAGGAGCTGACTCTTGGAATTGCTCTGATGGCCAGTGTAGGTGCGGGTAGAGAGGAGGTTGGAGCAAGTCCTCTGCTCCCGATCGTGCTTTCTTCAATACAAAGAAAGGCAAATCGTCAGGGGGGCCGGGTGGTGGCGCACAGGTTTGACCCAGGTTTGAGCCTCCGGGCCCCACCTGCAGGGGGAAAGCTTTGCAAGTGGTGAAGCAGTGTCGCAGGTGTCTCTCTTCCTCTCTGTCACCCCCTCCTCCTTGATTTCTGGCTGTCTATCCAATAAAATAATGATAATAAAAAATTAAAAAACAAAGATAAATCAAATCATCCAACTACATGGTAAGTTCCTCTGAGCTGGGACCTAAACAAACAACAGCAACTAACACTTCCAACACTTCTGATACTTCCAGTGATAACTGTGCACTGGCTGAAATAGTAATAGTGTCAAGAGCCAGGCTTTCTTAATATGCACCTTCCAGGGACATGAACTGTTGGGCATTATGCTGTTGACGTTCGTGAAGGTGGATAACTAAGAGGAAAATAAAGCTGCCAAAATGTAATGCTTCCATAATGTCCCTTTACTTAGGATTATCTCATAGACAAAGGAATTTCGGTCCATACTTCCAGAGAGAGGGATAAAGCCCAGGAAAGCTTCTAATTTCTTTCTATCTTCATTTCTGTATTCCACTTGTGTTGATCGCTAAGGCGACAGTGTATTTGTATTGAGTCATTCAATGTAAGCATGAGTATACTGCTTCAGATTTTCCGTGTCCTTAAAAATTAGTTACTTTATTACTAAATAATACAAAGTCATCATTCAAAACAAAATTCTGTAGGATTAAAAAAAAATAGGAAAGCTTCCGATGGAGGGGAAAGGACACAGAACTCTAGTGGTGGGAACGCGTGGTATTGTACCCCTGTTATCTTGCAGTCTTGTAATCATTATTAAATCACTCACAGAAATTAAAAAATCTTTAAAAATTCAAAGAACCTGGGTTGACTTTCTATCTATATTGAGTGTGTGTGTGTGTGTGTGTGTGTGTGTGTGTGTGTGTGTATCCCATTTTTATCTACTTTCCTGCCATCACTTCTTTTTAAATTTTTTAATTAATTAATTAATTTAAGAAAGGAGACATTAACAAAATCATAGGATGGGGGGAGGTTCTTGTCTCCCCTTCCATGCTGTAAGCTCTACTTATGGTACAGAAAATATATAAATTCCAGTACTAATTCTGGTACTATCTGGGTCTTATTTTTTATCACCTGTAAATAAAGACTGAAAATTTTTTTAAAAATTTAAAAAACAAGAATAGGTAGATTACTCTGACTTTTATTTTAGTGCCATTTTGATATAGAATTGGACCGACTACACGTCTAGTAGAAGTGCGTGATGGGTGAATCACTACTGAGAACCAGTTTACACAGCAATCCCCATTTGCTTGTCATGGCTGTCAGTTTGTTAAAACACTTAGATATCGTGTACCCAAAGGAGCCATAACATAGGCAACTCGTAGGTCTTAAAACACGATTAAGTATGGGGATCTTCCCAGCGCTGTGCACACTGGGTAATAAGAGTCCTGTGGAAAGAGGAACCATTTACTTAGAGAATGACTGTTCCCAGGAACTCCTTAATCTAATACACCAGTTACCCCAAGGAAGAAGAGTGAAGCTTCTGTATTTATTTTCAATCCAGACAAATAGGTGATGTCAAAGTAACTCTATAAAGTAAGAGGTGGAGGAGCCAGCAGGGGAAAATTCTGAGTCACACCTGTGCTAGACAGGAAGGAAGGATGCCCAAAGACTCAGCAAAGGGATACAGAATTGAAAGCTGCATTTAGGATGAGGAGCTTGGCTTCCCAGTCACAAGAAGCTCTTGAGTTGCTTGTTGTGCATAGGGTAAGGTAGGAACCAATCATGTTTTTTATTTCCAGTTTTTTCCAAATGTCTGGGTCTAGTAATTATTTGTTTCCTAATGATTTATCATTGGATAATAAATTGGGAGCTACTCTCTTCCCAGATCCAGCTCTCTGGTCCTTTTTTCAGCCATAACGTCATCTCCCCAGACAATAACTTGGATCCACCTACATATCAGATGTCAGGCTCAGGGAAAAAAAAAAACTAGGATAGCCACAGGCCCTTTGGAATATAAAGAAAATATGCCTACTAGCTATCTACAGAACAGAGACCTCACCCACCCCCACCCCAGCTCTTCATCTGCACTATTCCAGCCTTTAGGTCCATGACTGGCCAACAACTTGCTTGGCTTTGTATGTTAACTCTCTTTTCAGCCAACAGGTTCCAGATGCCAGCAGGATGCCGAACAGACTTCCCTAGACAGACGACCCCACCAATGTGTCCTGAACCAGAGCCCTGCCCCACCAGAAAAAGAGAGGCAGGCAGGGGGTTGTATTGTTAAATGGGAAACTGGGGAATGTTATGCATGTACAAACTATTGTATTTACTGTTGAATGTAAAACATTAATTCCCCAATAAATAAAAATATATAAAAATAAATAAATAAATAAATAAGAGAGAGGAGGCTAGGAGTGTGGATCAACCTGTCAACACCCATGTTCAGTGGGGAAGCAATGACAGAAGCCAGACCTTCCACCTTCTGCATCCCACAATGACCCTGGGTCCATGCTCCCAGAGGGATAGAGAATGGGAAAGCTGTCAGGGGAGGGGATGGGATACAGAGTTCTGGTGGTAGGAATTCTGTGGAGTTGTACCCCTCTTATCCTATCATTTTGTCAGTGTTTCCTTTTATAAATAAATAAAAAATTCTTGAAACAATGAAATAATTAATTAATTAAAACAACCCTTAGACTATGACAAAAAATAGTGATTGTCGAGAAGGAAGGGGTAGTGGTGGGTGAAGTGTGGTTAGAAATATTTGCAATGGTTTGAGTCTATATTCCTGAAATCTATATAGTAATTCAAACCAATGATAAATCATTAGGAAATGTATTTTTATTTTATTTATTTATTAAGATTTTATTTATTTGAAAGATAGGAGGAGAGAGAGAAAGAACCAGACATCACTCTGGTACATATGCTGCTGGGAACTGAATAAATATTTATTATATTTTAATGAGAGAAAGACAGAAAAAGCAGAGCATGTCTTAGCTCTGGCTGACAGTGGTGCTGGGGAATTGAACCTGAAACCTTTGAGCCTCAGAAATGAAAGACTTTTGCATAACCCAGCCCTAAATCTATTTCTTATTACACACAACAAAACATAGCAAACACACCAAGCAAGGTAATCAATACAACTTTGCTCAAATTTTACATAGAAAAAGTCAATTTTCAAAGAAAATGCAGAAGTCTTTGAATGTACTTCTACAGAGAAATTCCTTGCAAGAGCTGGGAGAGTTTTTATTTTATTTACCAACCCCCCAATACTTTGGAAATAATACAATTTCCAAGAGCAAATAGAATAGCACAGGATATAGCTTATAAAGAGTTATATCCTGTGAATCTGGCAAAAAATCATGTCATTGTTGCACACATATTTATTCTGAAATGATTATGGCTCTGAAAGTCCAGCAGGAAGGTAATTTGCTTTCAGAAATAAAGACAAAGTCTTCCCAGGAATATTCCCCTGACGCTTGCTATAACAGGGGCCGGATGTTATCCTCCAGAAGAAAAACATGGTCAGTTGAGTATGACAAATACAACTTTCTTTTTTTCTTATATTTTTAATATATATTTATTTATTCCCTTTTGTTGCCCTTGTTGTTTTATTGTTGTAGTTACTGATGTCATCAATGTTGGATAGGACAGAGAGAAATGGAGAGAGGAGGGGAAAGACAGAGAGGGGGAGAGAAAGACAGACACCTGCAGACCTGCTTCACCGCCTGTGAAGCGACTCCCCTGCAGGTGGGGAGCCGAGCCGGGGGCTCAAACCGGGATCCTTACGCAGGTCCTTGCGCTTTGCGCCACATGCGCTTAACCCGCTGCGCTACCGTCCGACTCCCAAGTCTCTTTTACTTCTCTCTTTTTCAGTGATGGAGAAGGAGGTGTGAGTTCTTCATTTTTCATAGGATCTGGTCATACATCCATCAAACAGAGATATCTTCACTTTTTCTAG
Organism: Erinaceus europaeus; assembly: GCF_950295315.1. Taxonomy (NCBI): domain Eukaryota; kingdom Metazoa; phylum Chordata; class Mammalia; order Eulipotyphla; family Erinaceidae; genus Erinaceus; species Erinaceus europaeus. The sequence goes on from NC_080180.1 coordinate 66,161,042, forward strand.
AAGAGAATTGGTGTGTGGCCCTCAGCTCTGGGCTACATTCCAAGAATGTTGTGGTCGGGCAGCTTTATAGCTATGCAAACCGCATGGGACATGAGCAAGCAATCTTTGATGACACCATCTTTGACCTGCGGTCCAGTGCCAAGCACATGTCCGTCTGCAAGGTAAACAGCACATGCTCCTTAGTAGGAACTTGTCAAGTCTTAGGTTCCAAGTATAAGGCTGTAGAATGAGGACAGATTTGTACTCCCTTCCTCTACTTGGAGCCCCTGATGTTACGTGTGTGTGTGTGGGGGGAGACCCCACCTTCCCCTACTGGCTCTTCTTGCTGACCATCATGAACAAGTGGAGAGAGAATGAAAACCACTGAATTATACACAGGCAGGGAAATCTACATAGATGTGAAGCGTTCAGATACCAGTTGGCAAAATGGGAGGAGTGTATGCACATTGCAGATAAAGGAGGAGGGAGGCAATGTTGGGTAGTATGCCCCCTCCCCCTGGCTTCTGCTTAACCATATGCCTATATAGGGATTTACTGATCCAAAGCTTTGGTCTATTTATATAAATCACTTTTACATAAAGCACTCCAGGGCATTGGTGGTTCTATGATAGGATTCTCTCCTGCTCCACCCCCTCCTTGTCACACCCTGATCCCTTCTTTGTCACACCCTGATTTTCACCAGTCACTTTTCTCTCCACCCTCTCTATATCACATCCTGTTTCCACCCTACTTGGAGAGTATAAAAACAGCTGCTCTTCTGATTAAAGACACTTGGAAATTGCTTTCCGGCTCTGAGAGTTCCAGAGTGTATCTCCTGCGGAAGTTAGTGCAGCACGAGTTCCTGATCCCTCTCCCACGCAGCAGCCTAGATCAGCTCCAGTTGAGTTCTCTCCAACCCAGAGAGCACTAGCTCGGGAAGAAGTACCCTCAGGCTATCCCGGCAAGGCAGGGCTGGGGACTTCAAGGGGAGAGAGACAAGTCAGCAGAAGGAACAGAGACCTCAGGTCCTGCCACAGCAGGAAGGAAGCACTGGCAGGGAGAGGAATTTAATGTTTGGCAGGATCTCCCTACCTACCTACCACAAGGTGTTCAGATTCCTTGGAAATAGCTTCCTTCCTGGACCATACCTTCCACCCCACATGCTTCTGACAATCAGGAGGTCATAAACTCATTCTGCATTTTCTGGGCCCTAGCTTAAGATCATCCAGCAAAATGGGCTGGGAGGGGAGGTGAGCTATAATGCTATGATTCTCATCAGTAGGAATGAGGTTGCTGAAAACTATTCTTTTCAAAAATATTTTGAGGAAATTACTAAGAAAAAATGGTTATTAAAAGTTATAAATAGGCCCGGGTGGTGGCACACTTGGTTGAGCGCACATGTTACAGTGTGCAAGGACCCAGGTTCGAGCCCCAGTCCCACCTGCAAGGGGAAAGCTTCACGAGTGGTGAAGCAGGGCTGCAAGTGAATCTCTGTCTCTCTCCCACTCTGTCACCCCCTTCCCTCACCATTTCTGGCTGTCTCTAGCCAATAAATAAAAAGGTTTTTTAGAAAGTTACAAACAGAAATTTAAAAAGGTAAGGAAACCTTAACCAATTTCAGCATCTAAGAAGTGGTACCTAAATATAGCTTGCTTGTGACTACCTAGACCATAAAGAGTGTTTATCAAAGAATAGTAGCAATGTATACATTTGGGATAACACTCTGAAACCTCTTACTCTTTTCCTATTCCAAAATTTAAAGTAATTTCATGTGCCGTCACAATTTTGTGATGAACATAAGCTTGCTCTTAATAAATGACTGTCTTTCCAGAGATAACTGAATATCCTAGCACTATCATTTCCTTCTGTTTATCATTTAAAACTCTTAGATTACAGTGGTCAGACAAAAATGAATTTCAAAAGTTTTCCAGACAAAGACGAATATGTTTTCCCTGCATTGTGAGCGTAATATGAAGACTAGTTCTCTGCATCTCTGAGCCTCTGAGCGCTCCACCAACCACATCTCCACATCAGGCAGCAATCTGGGCAGAGCTCCATCCATGGTGGGTGAAGATAGAGTGAGGAGTCCTGTGTCCACCCCTTCAACACATGACCACAACAAGGGGGTGCTGGTTGGCCAGCCTCAAAGATGCATGTTCTTCTCCAGAGCTGGGACCTAGCCAAAAACATGTGGCCTGAGAGTGAGGAAGATATGATTCCACTGATTGAATTGTAGTGTGGTAAACAAAGTCTGAAAAAAGGTGGCTGGGCAATGCACAAAGCAAGGTTATTGGTCCAACTTTTAAGAAGTGATCAACAATGGTAGAGAATGTTCCATCCTCCGAAGGGAGGAATGGACAACATACTCTATGCTACACCTGAGGAAGATAGGTCGATACCGGGGCAACTCATGACCACAGAATATGAGCACAGATCTACAGCGATGCAGAGGTCACACAGGCTCCTAAGCTAATTATGGGCCCCAGATCACATCAAATCGGTGGGGTTTACCCCTTTCCCATATCAGGGAGCTACTCTCTTCCCTGATCCAGCTTTCTTGTCCTTTTCCCAGCCATGACATCATCTCCCCAGACAATAACTTGGATCCACCTGCATATCAGATGTCAGGCTCAGGGGAAAAAAAAAAAAAAAAAACTAGCATGGCCACAGACCCTTGGGAATGTAACTAAAATATGCCTACTAGCTATCTACAGAACGGAGACCTCCCCACCCCCAACACTTCATCTGCACTATTCCAGCCTTTAGGTCCATGATTAATCAACAATTTGTTTGGCTTTGTATGTTAACTCTCTTTTCAGCCACCAGGTTCCAGATGCTAGCAGGATGCCAACCAGACTTCCCTGGACAGACGACCCCACCAATGTGACCTGGAGCTCCGCTTCCCCAGAGCCCTGCCCCACTAGGGAAAGAGAGAGACAGGCTGGGAGTATGGATCCACCTGTCAACACCCATGTTCAGCGGGGAAGCAATTACAGACGCCAGACTGTTGTTAATGTTTTGGGGGGCTCCAGCTGGCCGGGCTAGCTTCATGGCGGCAGACAGAGATGAACAGAGACTTGAGGACACATGGCTGGGCTGGGAAGCTGTATGTCTTTATTCACGAGCGGGCAAACATGTGCTCTCCTGTCTTTCTCCTCTGGCGGCAGAGAGAAACCCTGAAACTAACCACCACACAGAACTCTCCTCCATCCTTCTCCTCATGCGGAGGCGCCAAGAACTCTGGAACTCTGTAGGGGTTCCCTTGGGGTGGGTACATTGCGGGCCCACGAAACTAGCAGGGGCCAAACCAATTTTTCTGGCGGGTGGAGAGCTAGACCAAACCAATGTAAAGCATACAACACTAGACCTTCCACCTTCTGCATCCCACAATGACCCTGGGTCCATACTCCCAGAAAGATAAAGAATAGGAAAGCTATCAGGGGAGGGGATGGGATACGGAGTTATGGTGGTGGGAATTGTGTGGAGTTGTACCCCTCTTATCCTATGGTTTTGTCAATGTTTCCTTTTTATAAATAAAAATTTAAAAAGAAGTGACTAGTCCACTGGTGTGCATCTTGCTTCTGTGCATTTGATACACACCCACTCAGGTGAGCTGCCTACTGACCCCAGAGACACTTCAGGGAGCTGGAGACTGAGCTGTTCTCCCCTTGCTAGAGCAGACATTACGGAGAAAGTCAAATATCCACCTGTCGTAGAAGTGGGACTTTAGTTCTGTCTGAACACTCAAGTATAAATACTTTGTCTGAATTGTTTCCAGGAGGTGTTCCCTAGATTTTAATGGAGTAAAGAATAGATGAATAAGTCACTGTGTGATATAAATGCTGTATTGACCAGAGACTGACAAGGCACATACACCTGGCCGGACCTAAACATTGCTCAGTTATGAACTCTATTGTCCTGGAAAGGAGGAGTGGTAAAGATACCCATCCTGCAAAATGACTCTTGGAGGTGAAAGATAGCTAAAATCCATAGGATAAATAAGCCATTATGACTGTCCCAGAACCATGACTGAAAACCAGATTCACAAGAACTCTCTTTTAGAAAATCTTAGGAAAGAGTTTTGCTGGACACAAGTAACAAGGGTGGGGTTTCAGTGTATATTGTCTCACACTGGCAATTTAAAGTGGACAATTCACTTACATTTTGATGACATTTCTGGAAATAAAGCAAATAACAAAGCATGGAGAGAGAGTTTTGCTTTGTTTTGATTTTGTTTTAAAGCCAAGATCTTTAATCTTACCTTTCTCTCTTCTGCTCATTTGTCTATATAATCAGTGCTACCTCTTTGCAATTTGTAAATCTTGAATCGCCATCACAAGATTGTATTATTTAGTCATCCCTTCAGTATATAAAAAGTGATCAAGTGAATAATATTTTCTGAGTCCTTTAGGACCAAAAGAAAAATTGCTTATTTTAGAAGACTTGCTTAGAATACAGAGTTTTGGGTGGGCTACTTCCCTTACACAAAATATTAAAAAATAAAATATTGGATCTCTTGGTGTTGTTTACTCATATCTTACAGTTTCCCTGATCCTGGTGACAACCCTCTCTCTCTCTAATTTCCACTAGAAAGAAAGGACATGCCATGAGACTCTCCTTGATGCTAAGCATGATACTTCCTATGGTGCCAGGAAGTGATGCTTGAGTTCAGGTCTCCATGCATGGTAAAACATGCTGAGTTTCTTCTGCCCCCAAGAAATTACTGTTCTTCCCACCACTAATAATCACCTCTCCATAGCTCTCTCACTTCAGTTTATCATAAAGCTTTATGGAATTTACTATAATCCACAGACTGACTTCACTGGGCGTTTCTTTTCAAAGTGTAATGGATCTGCAGTAATGCTATGAGTTAGAATGTCATGGGATATCCCATGACATTCATTCCATGACATCTCATTGCTCTAAAACTCATCTCCCATGGGCTGCAGGATGTTGCATCACTTAGGTGGTTACTTGGTCTATTTTTGAGAAGGTCCATTAGATCCTCTGACTCAACAGGTCGTGACTAACCACCAATTATTCTGAGATATTTTCACTTCACATCAATGGTAACTAGTAATATCTTTGAAATGCCAAGAGTTCTATTATAAACCTCTTCAGTGTTCTCAAAAACTAAGGCTTGAACAAAAAGAAGAGACTATTGTATCCTTTGGCTAATCTAAATTTTACAGCCTCAAAAATTTTAATTTAACTGACATTTCAGGTGCATGAAAGACACCTTCCCACATAGTCATCACATGTTTTGACTCTCTGTGCATCTGATGACAAGAGTGTCCCTTCACTTCTGTGCATGGAGGGTAGTTTCCATATGAAGATGTCTTTCCCACTCTCTGGGAACTCTGAAAAGTAGTCAGAGAGTATCACTGCTTTTAGGAAAAAGGCAGATGAAGGATATCATCGATTCACTGATTGTATTCCATTCAACATGATCAATATCCTGCCTTGGTACCTCTTGGGGTAGTTGATTCTAGAACACAGTATTATTTTGCAGAAAGTCAGAGGTCTCTGAAGCACTTGGAGTTATTAAATGCCATTCTGAGGTATGTTGGCTTAGATGTTCATCTGATTCAATCCTGACTTAACTAGGTTTAGTGGCAGGTAGAACATAGGCAAAGCACTTAGCACATAATCTGAAATAAAGAGTAGATTTAGATATTTTTTCTAAGTCAAATAATTTTAGAGTGCAAGCTATAATTTTTAAGGTCATAAATCTCATAAAGCTTAAAATCAAACTTTCATGAATCTAGGAACCTATTTCTTTACAGTGAATGTAGGAATTAGAATGTAAAGAATGTCTGTGATATATTGAACCATATTAATTTGTAACCATATTAATTACAAAGATGGGAGCCCAGTACAATATAACTATGTTTCATGTCACCTGTGTTCATCTTTCATTAAAATCCATTTCTCTCTGTCCTATCCAACAACGACAACAATAATAATAACTACAACAATAAAACAACAAGGGCAACAAAAGGGAATAAATAAATTAAAAAATAATATATATATTGATTGAGGGAGTCGGGCTGTAGCGCAGCAGGTTAAGGGCAGGTGGCGCAAAGCACAAGGACCGGCGTAAGGATCCTGGTTCGAACCCCGGCTCCCCACCTGCAGGGGAGTTGCTTCACAGGCGGTGAAGCAGGTCTGCAGGTGTCTATCTTTCTCTCCCCCTCTCTGTCTTCCCCTCCTCTTTCTATTTTTCTCTGTCCTATCCAACAATGACAACAACAATAATAACTACAACAATAAAATAACAAGGGCAACAAAAGGGAATAAACAAATAAAATAAATATTAAAAAAAAATACATTGATTGACTGATTGATTTTGAACTTAGGGTCACCATTTCCCCATGCTGGAACTTATTTTCATCCAGAGAGAAGGAGGAAGGTGCAGAGAGAAAGGAGAGACACCACAGCACTTCCCATGTGGTCCTGGGCCTCCAGCCTGGCAGGTCTCATACATGACAGTTCATGCCCCCTACCCAGACTATTTCTCTCACCTGCACCTTTATATTTTTAATTAAATTACACAAGGATAATATTTTAGCCATGCAGGGAGTCGAGAGGTAAGCGCACATGGCTTGACAAGGACCAGCATAAGGATCCTGGTTCAAGCTCCCAGCTCCCCACCTGCAGGGGAGTCACTTCACAAGTGGTGAAGCAGGTTTTCAGGTGTCTGTCTTTCTCTCCCCCTGTCTTCCCCTCCTCTCTCCATTTCTCTCTGTCCTATCCAATAATGACAACTTCAATAGTAACTACAACAATAAAACAAGGGCCACACAAGGGAATAAAATACATTTTTTAAAAATTTAGCCATGCATTTTTGTATTTTACTGTATTTCCATATTATGTGAAGATTTGACTCTATTCTTTAAAAAAGTCAAGGAGGAAACACTGTGGATGAACTCTTTGTAACTTCTATGTACGTGCAATTGTCGAAACAAGATGAGAACCAACAAACGGCGTTGTAGTATAATAGTGTACCACCTCATAAACAGTAGTGTTCTTGGCCACTCAGATAAATGCCAATGCTACAGACATCTCAATTCTGCTTTACAACATGAGAACTGATATCAAAGTGTATATTCCTTAAAAACCTCACATGACAGTAACGGGTTTTTGCTACAGTTTTCTCGGTGGGAAAATGAGTCTGGAGAAGCTAAGATAAGTATTCAAGCCTGCAGAATAATTCATAAGCATGGCAGACAGAAAATTTTGTGTTCTGAATGGATTTTTCCTCTAGATGTTTGTTCTTGTCAGTGCTGTTGTGTTGGCAATTATTTATCTCTGTGGCAAGGGAAATGTGGAAAGTATGATGTGAAGAAAGTGCCTGTGCAGCTGTCCAGGCCCTCATCCCTGCAGCCTGTGCATATGTGACCTTACGTGGATAAGACACACTGCAGATGGATAGAGAGAGGAGTCGAGAGTGGGGAAGTCTACCAGGATTACAGGTGGGTTCAGTGTAATCTCAGGGATCCTTAAAGCAAAGCATCCTCTCCTGCTATATTCAGCAGAGAATGTGACGAAGGGAGACAGTCCAAAAGCAGATGAATGGCTAAGGAAACCCTGTGCTTTACATCCACACATGATGAAGCAGTCCTTGCATCTAAGGTGGAGGAGGGAGAGGGTTCAGGTACCGGAACAGGAAGGCAGAGGAGGACCTAGTAGGGGCTGAACTGTTATGTGGAAAACTGGGAAATGTTACACATGTACAAACTAGCGTATTTTACTGTCTACTATAAACCATTAATCCCCCAATAAAGAAAAAGACAAACAGAAGGAAAGAAATAAAGAAAGAAAGAGAGAGAGAAAGAAAAGGTGAAATCTTGCATTTTGCTACAAATTTGATGGATTTGGAGGGGAATTATCATATTTGATGTAAGACTGAAGAATACCAACCACAGGAGGCCCTTACTCAAACCTTGTACTTAGAAGATAGCTACACACACAGATTTGGCAGAACTTTTTGTCATAGCCCAGATCTGGAAGTAACTCAAATGTCCAACAACAGATAAGTGGCTATGGAACTTGTGGCCTATCTCTCTCTCTAATCTATCAATCATTTATCAGCTATCTGTCATCTATCAGCTGTAAAAATAATGCCATTTTTATCTTATTTTATTTTGTTACTGCTATAAGTTTATTGGATAAGTCATGATATACTTTTGTATAGGAAAACATACCATGCCTTTTCTGACAACCTACTATTACTACTATTAATTTTTATTAGGAAGTTAATAGTTTACCATACAGTTGTTGACACATGGGTACAATTCCACATCTCACCATAATAGGTGTTTTCAAAACACACACCTCCAACTTAGGTCACCTTTCTATCACCATGTACCAAGACCTGAAAGCCTCTATCTTCCCCAGAATACTCTCTTTCTCTCTCTCCCTTTCCCTCCTTCCCTCCCCCTCCAAACCAAACATAAAGGCAGAGTAGGGAAATTAATTGGGTGCCTTTAAAGAAAAAATCATATTAACCAAACAATATGTTAGTCTTTACTTCTTTTATAGTTTTTGATCCAAATTTCAGGAATAAATATTGAATTTGATAAGAGTAATTATTTTAAGGCATAACTAAAATTCTCAATACAACATACACACTCATTTTCCACTGAATGCACTGCAGTGCTGCTGAAATATTGCTGTGTGTGTGTGTGTGTGTGTGTGTGTACATTTACTAAGATAAATGATGTTTTCCTGGCATTTGCTTCTTATTCTCACTTCTTTCTAGGCTTTACTATAATCTCTGTATTTGTTGCACAAACTTCTTCAAATCTGCAGAGTATGAGAAGATCTTCCTCATCCTTTCAGTTGCAAACAACCTCAGCCCCTCACCATAATGACTATGATGAGCCTTACAAATGAGAAATATGCCCAAGGGAGAGGCCTCTCAGACTCTGACTTTTTTCACTAGTCCGGTCCCTACACAGATGAGATCAACGCTGAAGGACTGAATGATCACACACAGAGCTGGTTCATTCATCACTTCTCACTGCAGTATCTACCAGGCATCTCAGTCTCTGAAGGAAATGCACTCACTTCTCAAAGTCCTGGGAAATGACAATCTCCCCCAGCTACTCCATCAGACCTCCTGGAGACAAGTATGCGGATTACTTCCTGCTTAATTATCCAGAGACTCTACAGGCTCCCAAGAAGTTGTATCTCTCTCTCTGTCTCTCTCTCTCTCTCCAACTGTCTAGAAGAATGGTGGCAGCTCTCCAAGTCATACTAAGAGGGTCTTGACAAGAAAAAAACTTTCTCTCTTTTATAAAAAAATTATTTCTTGGGGGATTAATGGTTTACAAATCGACTGTAAAATACAATAGTTTGTGCATGCATAACAGTTCCCAGTTTTCCACCTAACAATACAACCCCCACTAGGCCCTCCTCCGCCACCCTGTTCCAGGACCTGAACCCTCCCCCCACCCCAGAGTCTCTTAGTTTGGCGCAAGACACCAACTCCAGTCCGGGTTCTGCTGTGTGTTTTCCCTTCTGATCTTGTTTGTCAGCTTCTGCCTATAAGCAAGATTACCCCATAGTCATCCTTCTGAGAAAAAAACTTTCTATTGGATAAATTTGTCTACATGACAGATCAGGAACCCTCCCACCCCTCTGTCTGTCATCGTGTCTTCTCTCTCTTTCAATCTCCAGACCCTCAACCCTTTCCTGAACAGAGAGGATAAAGATCCTTACTTTGGCCCATTTACTTTCAAATCTACATCTATGTGCAAATTCATCTTTTGTATGTAATTAAAAGCAATTTTTTCCTACTACAAGTTCATCTGATGTTAATTTGATTTCTCAGCCAGCCAGTAAGAACCCACCTGGGATAGAGTGAGGTTCTCCTCCTTTATATCAATATGAAGGGGTTCAGTCGGTATTAAATAGAAAATACTTAGCTTGAAGACCCCACCCTCCATCTAAGAGAAGCAGCCAACAGTCTTCAGGAAGTGCAAGGTGCCATTGAAAGAGAGCTCTGGAGTGAATATCTCTAAGTGAAAAGTTGACATCTGACTTCAAGAGATCAAGTGACCATCAGGTAGCTAGGATGGAGCGTCATAAGTTGAACTTCTTGGAAGGTACTCAACCAGCTTTTCAGGGAGACCCAGGTGCATTCTCTGCTAAAATGGACACTTGTTCATGGGAGTCAGTTTGGACAGCTCAGAGGGTCACATTCTCAAGTGATTCAACATGGCCCATATTAATGCTTGTCCCTTGGTGACACTCACCTTCACAGGAGGGCTTCATCATGACAAGCTGACGCAGAAGAAAGGTCAAGTTAGTTTATGGGCAGATGCACTCAATGGGTGTATCTCTCCCCTTTCTCCACAGCAAACCCCTGCTTCAGTGCAGTGACAAACCCTTCATCCAACCAAACTGTAGACTGACTACTGGTTACCATCCTGCCCTACCTCCTCTTTAAAGCATTTATGAAGAAAATTAAAACTGAAAATAAGTTATCTGTCCCTCTGAGATGTAAACTTCCATCTTGTGGTGTGTTGTTTGTTTTGTTTTTTTTTTTTTTTTTTTTTTTTTGGTAAGAATCCAGGCATATCTGTCTCCAAGGCCTTTTTTTTTCCCAAGAGCAATTCCCAGCAAAATTCTTGCATGCAGCTTCCTGTGAGAGTTTTCCTCAGGGGAACAGCAATTTAGGGAATCCCAGACTGCAAATGCTCTTTGACCCACATTCGTTACTGCTATTTGGACAATGCTGAACTTGAGGCCAGCCCTGCTGTCCTGGATTTGACAGCTCATTTTCTTAATGAGAAATGGCTTTCCAATTAACTAAGAATATTAAGATAATTATCCAAATAGAAGCTTTATTTACCAGGCTGTATTTTTCTTAGTTTTATATTGCTAATAGTTTTAACCTGATGGTCTTTTAGCATAACTTGAAAACTTTAAATGTGTTAACTTCTTGAATGTTTATCTGTTGTTCCTAGCTTGTTTTGTTATCATGAGCATTTTTAAAAAACTACAAACAGCGACCAGCGATGATGAGATAGTAAATCTTCACTTTATTAATATGCTAGGGAGGTTGAATGCCACTGCAGACTTTTAAACGACTGATTTTACTGGTTATAATGTTTTGTGCATTTTTGGTCAAATTCCATTAAATCATTTCAATTTCCTTTCAAATATTCAGACACACCTATTTGCTTATCATGTGTGGCTGGAGAATCTTTATCATTCCATGTGTATTTTTTACTCTTGCTTAATCTCAAGGGCCAGACGGATGGTGTCCTTTTCATCGTCTGGAATAATTCTGTCCTCTCTGGATACACGTTGCATGAGGCAATTTCTATGGTGCTGATCAGCCTCCCATTATCCGGAAGAAGTCTGAGTGTCCTGTCTTCTTTTTCCTTCTGCCACTAGAGTTTGTATGACACTCACCATGCAGCTTCAGTCCTATATAGTGGTACCATTGTTCTCAGTCTTTGTTTGCACTTCATCTACAATAATATCACTGACCTTGCAAGGAGGATTCACTCTTTGCATAATCCCCTAAAATAATAAGGGGTAGTTGATAAAGCAGGTACTTCAAATCCTTAACAAAGGATGGCAGGAACAGATATTATAGGCTCCATAAAATTGAAGAGTTATTTTTATAGGTCTTTAAAAAAAAGATTTGCATTTATTTAAACCACAGGACAGCAAGTTTCTCCAGCACAGGTAATCCCTGGCATCAGACCAGGAGCCTCAGGCAAGGAGGTCTTGTGCCTACCAGCTGATCTTTTTGCCAACAGCTATTTCAATAAATCTTAATTTTCTTTTTTCTTTTTTCTTTTTCTTTGCTTCCAGGGTTTTTGCTGGGGCTCGGTGGCTGCACTACAGATCCATTGCTCCTGGAGGCCATTCTTCCCATTTTGTTGCCTTTGTTGTTATTGCTGGAGAGGACAGAGGGAATTCCGAGAGAGGAGGGGAAGGCTGAAAAGGAGAGAGGAAGACAGACACCTGTAGACATGTTTCATCGCCCATGAAGCAACCCCCCTGCAGGTGGGGAGCCAGGGGCTAGAACTGGGTTTTCTGAGCAGGTCCTTGTGCTACACAACATATGTGCTTAACCCGCTGCACTACTACCTGCTCCCCCAAATCTTAACTTCTTAATGGGTACATATTTTAAAATTGCACTTTGGTTTGCCAAGAATCTATCTGGAAATTATGATGCTACTGGTAATTAGAGTTTACACAAGTTTAGGATCCTAAAGCTTAGTTGTTACATCTCTCAAATAACCTTGAGATAATTAGTGTCTTCTTCCAGAGTCTCATTTGTTGTTTTGGTATTTCTGATGACAATTCATTCAAACTGTTTACTCACTCCTGTGATTATTTCCTTAACTAGTGTTTGGATGTTGACTTCATTATTTTGTGCTTCAGACCTTCATTATTTTGTGCTTCAGCCTTTGGGGGGATTTTAGCTGGACTCTTTTCCTGGTTCATGTCTCCAATATTTCTTCTTGTTGGTTTAACCATTTTATATAGTATGTTATGAGGTCCCTCTCTCAATACTTTTCAAATTACTGATCACTCTTGCCTGGATTGACTTGTGTCTAAGTAAGGGTATTAAAGGGTCCACAGATGTGGAAGTTGACAGTTGTTTCAATATTATTTCAATCCCTGAGTTGGAGTTCAGTCACTTAAAAGCCTCTTTTGTTCTTTTTCTTCCCTGTAGTTTATGGGAGCCTGAGGGCTTTTAAACTACAAGTAGGCTTCTCAGCTTAATCACTGATCCTGACCAAGAGATAAAGCAGGGTGGGGCAGAGATAATCCAGTGGTTATGCAAAGAGACTCTCACAGCCCCACTGGTAGGCCACCGAGGTATAGATCTTTTCCTGAGTTTCCTGGTCAGTTCTCTGTCCCCGGTGTCAACACAGGGCCTCCACCCCATTGCTCCAGATTCTGTGGGCTGTAGCAATAGAGACTCACAGTTGCATTTGGTGAGTCTTAGGGGAGTCCTCTCCTCCATTCAGCCCTCTTTTTG